>NC_028356.1:2809607-3063519 GCF_000741045.1 Vigna radiata var. radiata | reverse complement strand
ACACACTATCCTAACTCAAAACTCTAAAAGATATGCAGAGAACTATGATCAAAAACTCTATATTGGTTCACTTAGGAACTTGGATTCACATTCACTGTTTAGAGACTCTTTCAGACACTTTTTATGCTTCTAATAAGTCATAAATGACTTACCTAAGTGACTGCAATAGCTTAAACCTAAGTCTAACCTATAATTCTCAAATTCACTACTCAAGTTCCCTAATTTGACTCAAACGCTGAAATTGACTTAGCCATTTACTCACAATCTGCAGAAAATTGAATCTTCACTCTTAAACAATAAAATTCACATCATATACATAGTCATACAATTCACAATTGCTCACTTATCAGTTCATATCAAACACAAGCCATAAAACATCAATTTCAGCACATGTTCTTTTACATCCAGTTCAAAAGTAAAGCAATTCTTCACCCAATTTATATAATGATCATCTGAGACTTGTTAGTGAAATATGATATGGAACAAAAAGGTAGTTCTTTAGGGGTAGTTTTAAAGTGTTTTTAGTATAAAAGAGAGGTTTTAAGTAGTGAGATTTTAAATCAATGAGTGTATATTGTTTTGAGAAATTAGAGGTATGTTATTAGATTTATTATGACTTGTCTAGGTTTCAAACTAGAAAAATATGGTGTAAAACTGATAAGATCATCTTAGGGTGAGTTCTTAAGTGTTTTTAGTCAATTAGGTTTGAGTTACCACTGTGAGATGAAATCATTAATTGACATGGCTGATGATGCAGAGCATGTTACGTGAAATGTGTGTAATTAAAAAATAAGAAAAAGGGGTTTCAGAAAATTGAAATTAGAGGATCACGAAATTAGGATTTATGAAAACAAAATTAGGGTTCATGAAAACGAAATTGGGGTTCATCATCTTTAACCTTTCCCCTAATTAGAAACCTTATCAATTCTATTTGTTTCGATTGTTTTGTTTCTTTTTGTAGGCTTGATGCTTAGGGAAGAAGATGAAGCTCACGATGGAGGGCATTAATTTCGCAGGTTCACGATTGAGTTTGGAAGCACGAAGTGATTCGATGGGCTTTGGTTGGTTCTATGTTTAGCTTTACTTGCAGGTTTTGGTTCGAGATGAAGGCGTGATGGTAACCTAGTGGTGGCTGACAAAGGAGCAACTCGTGATGCACTTTCGAAGAAGATGAAGGGCAGAGGCTTCTGCGTGAAGAAGATTGCACAATCTGTGTGATGAATGCGAAGGAGTCTTGCGATTTGGGTGCTTCTACATTATGGATGCTTCTGGGTTGAAGGAGATTGACTTGAGTTTCTGTAGGTCTGGAATTTGGGATTTGCACGAGAAGCGAGAAGAGAACTCGCTCAATGATGGCGCGATTTTACGGTTGCTGCATTGAGGATTTTTCTGAATTTCTGCAGGTTTAAACCCATTACAAAACTCTTGCGGTGCTTGCGGTTTGGGTTGCTTCATGGCACGAGAATGAAGAGAAAATGAACCTTGTTCACGGCGATGGTGCATGGACATTGGCTGGCCATGGTGGTTCTGTTGATGCTTCACTGGTTTCGCGATGATGGTGATTGTGTAGCAGCGCATGGAGGTTAGTTGTGGCATTTTTCAGTGGCTGACATGGATAATTAGGGTTTCTAATTTGGGGAAAGGTTGAAGATATGTTAGAGTTTTTGATTTGAGAAAATGTTGAAGATGATGATGTGACAGAATGTGGTAACTCAGCTTAATTTGATGACCACTACCACGTCAATAATTTTAAAGGAAAATGTATCTTTAACAAATTTTTTACAATAGTTTATGTGACAGTTTGTGATTGATCAATTTCAAATATACAAACCAATAAAATAGTGACACATAATCTTTTATCAAAAAGTTATTAAAAAAATATTAAATGTAATGGTCGAATTTTAAACTTGTTAACTCGATTTAAAGATAAAAAAAATCTCATAAAACCCAACTTTCTATAAGAATGATTAAACCATATATATTTTTGTGAATGTTATTTCTAATTACTATAATAAAAATTTCAAAATATTTACTTTTATTTTTATTTTTTTTTATATGTTTTTAACAATTTTCAATTTAATTGGTTAAAGTGAAATTTTATCTCTACTAGAAATAGATGTATAGACTAAAAAGTTATCATTTAAATTTAGTGTAAGGTCTACCAAATTAAAAATCATGCGTGTATAGACTTAAAAAACTAAATAACATGCCAAAAAGATTAAAAACGACAGAAAATTCTAAAAATCATTTTACTTTTCTATTTTTTGATAATTCTAATTTTTTAAAAAATAAAAACATATTAACTAATAAACACACGAAATTTTTCATAAATATTGAATGATTTTATTTCACTTTCTAATTCATAAATATTGAATGATTTTATTTCACTTTCTAATTCATAAATATTGAATGATTTTAATTCATAAATTTGCCTCTTTTCTCTCTGTTTTCATTTATGTATATTACTCTTAACCTTATAGACTGCACTGCTAAAAAGTTGGATTTTATGAGATTTTTGTTATGTCATAAAATGAATGTGTAGATCTATTATAACGTACAAAATTATGTTCGTCATAGTTTGTTTTTTACATTCGTTTTTGTACGTTATATATTAATGTGACTAGTATATAAATGAAATATAAACAGAAATAATGCTAAAAAGATTAATAATACCTTAATGTGGCGGTTCTTGAATATTCTCCGGCTAAACGGGAGGGTCTTGAATGTTCTCGGGCTGAACGGGAGGTGGTGGTGGCAGAACAACTGCATGTTTGAGCAGATTTTTATAGGCAATATCTACTGTTTTGTACTCCTGATAGGACCTCGTTCTGTTCTATGCGTTCTCTAGCTGTGTCAAGTTGCACCAGCACGAGTTCCTTCAGAGCAGCCAATCTCCTGTTGTATTGATGGAAGTCCCCCATTATTTCGGAAAAATGAAAGAACTGTTGATCAGAGAAGAGAAATTTTTTCAGAGAAATTGAGTTGCTAATGAAATGCAATGCCTGTAAGTTGTTTTATAGCGTGATTCATTTGGCCTAGGAAGGTTAATTAAAACGTCATATTTTTTTAAATTTTAACATTAGGATTTTTAAATTAGAAAATAGGTACTCTTAATTAATAATTGATATAAAAAAAATTATATTGTGGAGAACAAAAGCCCTTTTTGATTCACCTAAAAACAATTTTGTCATCAAGTTAATTTTTAATAATTTAAAGTTTGCATGATGTCAAATATATATAAGTGAAGCCAATGCCCACTATACAACCTTTTAATCAAAACAATGAAATAAAAATATACCAAAATGTTTGGAGTGTATGAACAAGATAGAAGAGGCATAGAAGAAAAATAGAAAAAAAAAACAAGAATTCACATAAAATAGTGGTTCTTTCTTCTTTTCAAGTCATATATGGAGAACAATCTATCTGCTTCTGATTACCTCGCTGTCTCAATTGCAAAGGCCAATACTCCTCCACTCAGCAACTCCTCAAACAAGTCAAAATAAATCCACAAGTTTCCTACGCATGTCCTAATCTATGAAAGCTAGAAAAATACAAAATATGAGCAGCTCTGGAAAATCAATCTGCATCAAAGTTACTGAAATAGAAAAGTTACTGAATTTCTACTTCAGATCCAACATGACTTTTAACTCAATTGAAATTTGAAATACAGTAACATGATCTTATAGTTAGTTTGCAAAGGTGGAGCTTTGGTATGCCTTACTGTACAATCTAAGAGAAGGGTATGGCTGTGAGAGTGAGTAGGCCAAAGGGCAGTGCAAAGTGCTAGGGCATTCATGATTTACTATCTGTTATAGCATAGTGAAGACATTATCCACATTTTTAACTTACTACAGCTTCATCATCCAGCATCTCAACTACAGGAGCATACTGCAAAGTCAACCAGTTAGGCCCATGAACAAACAAACATTACACAGAAAAGTAACATACCCAAAGCAAAGCAACTGAGATAGATTCATATACTGACCTCATCATTTTCCTCAAAATATATCCCATCAACAGCACTGCCAAGCTGAAACTCCCACCCTAGACTACTCTCCAACAGCTCCTTAAATTTCCTTGTCTGCAAGAACAGGGAGATTACAATTTCCTCATCAATTAGTATTAGAAGTGTTAAATATAGTAAAACTAGGTAAAGAATTAATTTTCCTTGTGTCTAAAATACATACAGGGTAATATATTTATAATAAAGAACGATACAAGTGTATATGGCAACCAAACATAAATATGGTAAATAGAATATATTATTAAAAAAACAATATCTACCAATACCAAACAATAATAAAAGTCTAAGTTTCCCTAATTAACACAACGAAATATATCTAACAAGAAGAAGCAAACAATACTTTTGGACAACTGGTCCACGAGAATCAAATGCCTTCTCAAAATAAAACCTGCCTAGTAAGGAGGATAACTGAATTATAGAACAAGAATGGGGAAATTTCATCTAGCCTCATTTACCCTGACCAAGGCTTCCTTGAAAAGTTTGTAGAAGTTAGTTCTTACAAAATCATCTTTATATTTTATCATTCTTACATCCACGTCTGTTTGTTATAAGCACACATTAATTTTGTTACTCTGAAATAGCGATGCTGATTCCAGTAGGAAGGATGGGTATGCTTAAAATCTGGGGAATTGATTTTCATTAAGGAAAGGAAGTGCATTCTGAAAACCTATACTATTCTTATGAAAATTATGAACTTTGTTTTTATTTTCACCTTGGAAAGAGTTGCTTATTTTCACAGTTTTGAGCATATGGGCACTAACTACTACAAAGACAAGGAAGATCAGAAGGTGGAGGCAATATCAACTCGAGGAAAAACAATACACAATCTAAGATGTTAACCATGATAAATCAAGAAGACCAGCCACATATATATGAACTGCTAACCTCCATGTTGAAGACTATGTTTTTATATGCTAAAATGACGAGTTTTAGAATTTCAGGATCTTAAAATGCATAACTGACCAGAACAGGTGCCCATCCAGCCACTTATAATCAATAAAGGTAGGTCAGAGAGTTAAATCTGCATGTGACTATTCAGTTATCATCAGTGAAAATACCTTGCAAACATGGTGCAAAAAGCTATCAGCGGAAATCAAAGAATCATCCAACAGTGCTGATCCTGTTTCACCCATGTGATCTTTCTGTAGTCCAAATTTTAGTTGATTATGGATGACTTTGATGATCTGCAAGAATCCGTAATGCATTAGAAATGAGTTTGGCAGAGTTTGGCAAGGTAAGATCAGCAAATGACAGGTTCTGATAAAAAACAAATCCAATCAAATTGGACGTACATAATGATCCAGACAGGATCTTAAATAATAAGTTACATATTACAAATTGTAAAAGAAGAAAAATTAGAAAATATAAATTATCCCAAATAACTACCACATTAAACTTATGAACAATATTATAATTCATATTATTTGCTGCCTCTCTTGAATTATTCTGCAGATCTTTTTGTTCTGATAAGTACTGTCCACACATTAAAATATCAAGACTAGAGTGGTCTGCCAAACACTTCTCCCTTATTTCTAGGACTGCATATAGTCAGCTAAATGGAACTTTATTTTATTTTCCCCGTCTTTCACACCCCAAACCACAAAAGGTGTGAAGGTGAAAATTCTGATTTTCCAAAATTGAAATGAGTTTGACAAATAACACAAGATTCAAGATCATGACTCTTCTTTTAATGAAAAATCAGTAGCTTGGAGTTCCAAGACAACATTCAGAAGTCCAGGGATGAATTTAACACCATTCCAAGGATTAATGCCGCTGTTTTGTACTTAAAGGTAACAAAGATAAGAAAATTATATTAAAAGTTCACCTTTGTAAATAGTTGAGTTCGTGTGCGGAAAGGCTGCAAAAGAACATACAAAGTCATGCAAAAATAATTACAAAACATATACTTATGAAATCATACAAATTCAAATTGATTTGCACCTACACAACCCACAATAGATATCTTACCAAAATTAACAAGGGTCTTGTATCCATATCCAATTAATTTATCCTATTTAACGTGGGACTAGTAACAAAAAACTTAGGTTCTACCACCATAGAATGTCCTAAGAAAGAAGCAAAATGTGTTCATGGGAAAAAATATTACAGAAATCTCCATAAAAGAGAATAGACAATGATGTCTCTTATTATGCTTATATCTACTTTCTGGCTAGAAGCACAAATCTCAAATGATGAGGAACCCTCTGGCAAATGATGCAAAGTAAAAATGGTAAAGCCCACAGAATCCAAGTTAGAATAAAGAAATTAAAAAACCGACCCACCAAGTTGAAAGACCAAATAAGCATCCAAGAAAACAGAAGTACTCATTGGGTATAGAGCAACAACAGACATTAAGCAGATGTCATGGAGCCAATTCACTTAAAGCTCAAGCTTTTAATAAAATAATCAAGAACAATGACGACTTTATAAATTCAAAGGATGAACGTTAGTTGTTCACACACGCACATATATCACTTGTAATGAACAACATATTAACGAAAATCATAATGGTTAATAACTCGATTATTATGAGTAATTAAATATAGACATCTCATATAGCTTGGAAAGTTTGATAAACAGCTTTAATATATTCAACATCATCAATTCAATATATTTATTGTTTGAGGTGGAAGAAAAGCAGGTTGTTACAGATGTAATATAAAACCATTCCCGTGCCTTCACCCAATAGCTAAAACATTTTAGGATGGTTCACAACATGGTATCAAAGTCTCTATGATCAGATGGTCTTCAGCTCAATATTTTTCACCCTGATTCTTCTAATATTAAGCTCAATATTTGTTCACAACATTCCCCTGCCTTCACCCAACAGCTAAAACATTTTGGGATGGTTCACAACATGGTATCAAAGTCCCTATGATCAGCTGGTCTTAAGCTCAATATTTCCCTTCCTGATTCTTCTAACATTGAGCTCAGTGGGTAGGGATGTTACCCACCCTTCAAGCCCAAAGGGTTCTTGCGTACAGGTGCATGTTAGCGATGCAATATAAAACAACTTGCATGGCTTCACCTAACTGCTTGAAGTTTTGAGATAGTTGGTTCATGAGTCATCACCCAGACAAGTATATGAGATAAACCAGCAAGTCTAAAGTCCAGGCACAGAGTCTATGTATGCATTATCCAATCTGGTTAAAAAGTAATGCTTACTGCTTCAGTGCAGCCAAACAAAAGGCTAACTAATGACTTCCATTGGAGAAATGCTTCTAGCGATTGACCCATCTGCACCATTGCAAAATGTCACATTGAATTCAACAAAATATATAAAGAAAATATGTTTGTCCACAGTACCAAAAAGACAACAAATGTAAACTGCAGTTCTCCAAGAAGCATGTCTTCAGAACCGCCATAATCTTTTGCCAGTAAAGTTTCTATCAATTGTGTCTGAGAAGGAACACAAAAAAAAGAGTTCACAAATCAGCAAATAATAATATGTAAAATTTCAGGGTAAGAGCATTGATTATTGTAAGCTTTTTATCACAATTACTTTAAGGGACCAACCATTCAGCAATGTGTGTATACCAACCTTGTCAAGATTTAAAGAAGTAAGTTCCTGCCCACTAATACCCTTGCATTTAACAACACGTGGAATTGAAGTATAATAACATCCTTTCCTCTGAGACTTGCCAACAGATGATGCAGAATTGCCAACCTTCAACTGCTTCTCTGGTGCTTCTTCCATTGGGATTTTAGTAGAGTTTCTAACAATCTCATTTTCAGATTCAACAGTGATTTCACCTCCAATTGGCTCTGTTCATGAGTTAACATTAACAATATAATACAATAGTAATTTATCAATGAAGTTTTTAATACACAGAAACCTCAGTCAAGTAAATGACATACCAAGCCGTTCAATGACATTTTTTGTGATAAAATTAGATAACCGTTTCCAATCTTCATAATGGCTTAGATTGTAAGGCCCGAGTTGTCCGTCAAATTCCAAATTTTTAACAGCTTGACTGTATCTTTCTTCCTAAAGGATAAACAGACAAAACAGAATAAATATATGTCATAAATTGAAGAGCATGGAATAAAAAGAAATGAAAGCAGAAAAATTGTTTCCTTGGTAAGTTGTGGCTAATATATAAACACAGACATAGATTAGCACTGATTGGATGGAATTTTAGGGAATACCCCACATTTTCTACAAAAATGCTCAAGCTATGTGAAGGAAATTCACCAAAATTATAGTTTCCAAAATATTGTTCTCACAATAACCTAATTTGACTAACAGGACGTAAACTATATCAATCATGACATTTGGCTGCATTACAGACATGTTACGTTAATTATATCCATGTTAAAATTTTAAACGAACACGTACCTCTTCCTCAGAAGCTTTAACTAACCTTTCTTCTTGTTGGTCCCATTTCCGAACAATTACCTGCATGGTCATGAGACCAAAAACCTCATAATCAGTCACAATTTTGTAATACATTTTGGAAATACAAATTAACCACAAACAGGGTCAAAACATATGAGCATTGATTAATAGATTAAGTATTTCCCCTTGATTCTCGGTGATACTGTGCTGGTGGCTTTTTTAGAAGAGTGTCTTTGTTAGATTTACAGAGAAATTGGCAAGTTGTGCTGGATGTTTCTTGTTCTTAACATTTTTATTCACCTTTCTTCATGGTCTTGATTTCTTTAGATAACTCCTAGCTCCCACAAATTATTGAAAGACATGATTACATACAGGTAAGGAAAAAATTACACATCAAGAAGGATATGACTATATGTAATAAATTTAACTTCACCATCATTCCGCAAGGAAATAGAGTCACAGCAAAGCTTCTAGCACAATTAACAGTCACTTTACCTTCTTATGAGTTAACATCTTCATAAAATTAGTACTAGTGTTACTCAAAACTAATTCATTTCTTAAATTTTTAAGCTTTGACGTATCATGGGCATTTTCAATAGGCCAGTAAAAAGACAACGAACTCCTAAGAATCTATCAAAAACCATAGCAAAAATCCATTTCATCAAAATAGTAACAAAATCACTCAAAAACTAAGCATATAGATTACAACCCATCTGAACTGTGATTGCATTGTCCAATAATAAGAACAGCAATTACAACTCTAAGATACGGTAACAATCGTGATTTCTAAATTATAGAGCATATTCTGTTAAAGCTCTGTCAACCCAAAATTAATGTAAATTTCACTGAACCATTATAGACACTGAAATTTTTATTTTTATACCTCTGAATTGCCAGCATCAATGAAGAATCCAACAATTGGTGAGAACTCTTTCCCATCTCCTTTGAATCCCCCAAAAGAAAAACAGAAGATTCAATGCACCAAATAATTTGAAAAATCATGAAATTTAAGAAAAAAATTAATTCTAGCAACCGACAGAACCAGTGACGTCTTATGCTTAACACTATACGGTCAGCAAACATGATAATAGAGAGACCATATGAAAGAGATATGTCATTTCAAATACTATGATCCAAGGTTATCTCCCAAAAAATACACTTTGCCACAGTACACAAGATTGAAAGGACAATAATACTAGCAGAAAAGACAATAGTATAGGAAAAGCAATGTCTTATCACACACGAGAACACCCACCACTCCCTTATCATTGCCTTTAATCTATTAAGAGGCTCCCCAATATATCCAGAAGGGAAACATGAGATTTTGCAGGAATAAAAAGAACTAAACAAAAGAGAGACTAATGCGAGTTAAAAAATAGGTCTGAATAATTGAGCAAGATGATCAAACCTGCTTGATGAACTATAGTACACAAAATGAGTGCCAGGAGGAATCATCTTAATACCCTTAAAAGCAGGCCCCACATGGAACATCTACGAAACGAAAAACAGAAGAAAAACAATGTCAGATTGCCAGTGTGAAACAAAGGTGAAATCAAGGTTGGATTTTAATTTTAGCTTTCCACCCCTACGAATTTCAAATTTTATTTTCAGATACCATGATGACAGCATTGAAATAAAAAAGAAAATAAAAAAAAATCACTTGGCAATCCAGAAAATAATAGAAGAATGAAGTACATGAGTATCGATGGCGACCATCGTGTACTGAGGAACATCGAGGAAGAGAAGAGTGACACCGTGCTTGACAAGCTCTAACGCTTTTTCAGAATCCATAGATTAGAAGAAAATGAACAAGATACATTATCAATTTCGAGATGTTGCGGTTCTGTTGTAGTGGCAGTAGAATCTGAGAATGTAGCTGTGCTACAAGGATTATCGAGAAATGAGAACAATGTTCTAGAGCCAATTGACACAAAATTAAAATATAAAATAAGTTAAATTACCTTTATAATAAATTTGCTTCGATTTAATTCTTCCCATGTTACAATTACAACCTTTATCAAACAACCTTCAAAGAAACTTATAACAATATCTCTTGTTTTTTATGAGAATGTTTTAAAGAATAATTTAGTTTATAGAAAAGTTGAAATATTTTACAATAAACATGTTATTTGCTTTAGCCATTTAAAAAAAATGGAAATTTATAAATAATGTTAGGTATCATATAAAAAATATAATTTATATTTATATTTTCCTTCTTATAACTATATGTTTTTCTTATTTTATTTTTGTCTTCAGATAATGTTGACTTACTTCTTATTTTAAAAGATATCGTAATTTTGAACTTTGGAGGAGTAGTTTCATTATTTAAAAAATAATGATTTTGATTACTTTTATAATTACTTTTTCCTTTTTTTTTCGTATAACTAAATTTAATTTTTATTTTTATTGTTGGTCAAAGTTATTAATTTACATCTAGTTAGAATATAGTTGATTTATCATAATTAGATTCTAAATTTGGTACATATTAAAAACCTTAGGACAGCATTTGCCACAGTTGGAGCAACGAATGAATTTGACGTGGCCACGACCGTGCTTGTTGCGACCTCCATTCCTGCGCTTAAACGTCTGCAGAGAAAAAGATCGATCGAAAAATGAAAAAAAGGAAGAAGAGCTTCGATGAAATTGCAGAAAATAAGGAGAAAGAAAATATCTCTAACCATGGTGAGTGGTTCCTGCAAGATCTCTCTAGGGTTTCTCAGTGCTGCGGCTGCTAGAGTGAAACAGAAGCAGAACAGCCTCTTTTATACCTCAATTTCTAATTAGGTTAATTTTACTAATTTTAATAAAATTCTTTAATCTTCTAATTTTATATAATTCTTGAAGATGGATAGAAAGCAGTCAAGAACAAAAGAAGTTTTATTTTCTATCCCAACACCATACAACCAGATGAATTGTTGTTATCGCGTAGAAAAACCCTAATCCATCAAGAAATACAAAAGAGAAGAACAAATGTAATTATGCTCATCGTCAGCATGAAGAAATTCTACAACAAAAACACAACTCAACGCATGACGAAGTCATCAAGAAAACGATGTTCGCCGGGCGATCATGAGAAGAAGCAAGAGAGGAACAGGAGAAATCCACGCGATACTTAGCAGTTCCGTTGGCGTAAAGAACCCCCAACTCCTCCCTGTTCCTTCGTCCTTCAATACCGAGATTCCATCTTTAACAAATGAAAATGCAAAAAAAATTAACAATACCTTATCGCAGTGGCGCCAGCTAATCCTCCCGGCTGCAGCGGAGGTGGGGGAGGGGAGGCAAAATACTCGCATGCTTGATCAAGTCTTTATAGGCAGAATCCGCATTTTTGTAGTCATCGTAAGAAGTTACAAAATCATTCATCAAGATTCGCTCTCTGGCAGAATCCAGTTGTACGAGCACCAATTCTTTCAGCGCCTCCAGTTAGCCATGTTTTAGCAGGAATGAAGAGTTGTTAACCAGAATTGAAAAATTTGCAAAGAAATAAAACTGTTAATGAATTTAATATTAGTATTTTTAAATAAGTAGGATTTTTAAATCTTTTGCCAGTAAAGTTTCTAACAATTGTGTCTGAGAAGGAACACAAAAAAAATTCACAAATCAGCAAATAATAATATGTAAAATTTCAGGGTAAGAGCATTGATTATTGTAAGCTTTTTATCACAATTACTTTTAAGGGACCAACCATTTAGCAATGTATGTATCTTGTCGCATGAGTAATCTTTTTTCTTTTACTTGTTATTGGTTAATCTAAGGTCTTAAATACTCTTTCTGTTTAATTCAGTGTTTCGTAGGTGTTTACAGAGTTTTCTTGCCTTCCAAACTATCAGGAAGACGTTTTTAGAGCTGATAGTTCTTTGTAAGGTAAGGAAAACTAGACTTGATCTTAGATTTATGTTTGTGGTTTAACTTTAGTATCCTTATGGATGATAATTTAATTTAAGTGAAATTGTTATGTTTGTACCAATATATTTGGTGTATAAATGATTAATAACGATTGTGTGATGTTTGAGTGTTTGGTATGCTGTTTTTGTAATGTTTCTTCTATTACAATTGTGCATGGTTGTATGATGGTTTAAAACTTAATTCAAAGTGTTTGGAGTAAAGAAAAGTCACTTACTTGGATTTTAAGGTCAAAAGTAGAGGTTTTGATGGATGAGTTTGAGAGATAAATGTTGGACTGAGGAAGTAACTAGTTTAGTACTGTTATATGATCATTTCAGACTTGTTAGTGAAATATGATATGGAACAAAGAGGTAGTTCTTTGGTGGTAGTTTTAAAGTATTCTTAGTATAAAAGAGAGGTTTTAAATCAATGAGTGTAAATTGTTTTGAGAAGTCAGAGGTGTTATTAGATTTATTATATCTTGTCTAGGTTTTCAAACTAGAAAAATCTAGTGTAAAACTCTTAGGATCATTTTAGAGTGAGTTCTTAAGTGTTTTTAGTCAATTAGGTTTGAGTTATCACTGGGACAATGATATTTTAACACCATTTTTTGACACTATTTTGACACTGCACACGTGTCAAGATGTGATTGGACGATTTCAAATTAAAAAAGTTGAGATAGGGGTATATTTGGAAGAGAATAACCAAAGTTTGTTTTTTTATTTGAAATCGTCCAACCACATTTTGACACGTGTGTAGTGTCAAAATGGTGTCAAAAAATGGTGTTAAAATTTGATTTTCCTTATCACTGTGAGATGAAATCATTAATTGACATGGCTGATGATGCTGCAGAACATGTTGATGATGCAGAACATGTTACGTGAAATGTGTGTAATTAAAAAATAAGAAAAAAGGGTTTCTGAAAATTAAAATTAGGGAATCACAAAATTAGGATTTATGAAAACAAAATTAGGGTTAATGAAAATGAAATTGGAGTTCATCATCTTTAATCTTTCCCCAAATTAAAAACCCTATCGATTCTAGCAATTTTGTTTTGATTGTTTTGTTTCCTTTTGCAGGCTTGATGCTAAGGAAAGAAGATGAAGCTCACGATAAAGAGGATTAATTTTGCAAGTTCACGAGTTTGGAAGCACGACATCATTCGAAGGAGTTTTAGTTGGTTATACGTTTAGTTTTTTTTTTGAATGATTAAATTATATATTTTTTGCGAATGTTATTTCCAATTATTATAATAAAAATTTCAAAATATTTACTTTTATTTTTAATTTTTTATATGTTTTCAACAATTTTCAATTTAATTGGTTAAAGGGTATCTATACTAGAAATAGATGTGTACTGAGAATAAAAAAAAATTGTAAATAATGGTATAAAAACAAATAAAATGGAATTACCAGGGCTGCTTTATGATGGAACCAAGTTTACTTTTTAATATCTATACTAAAAAGTTATCATTTTAATTTAGGGTAAGGTCTACAAAATTAAAAATCATATGTATGTATAGACTGAAAAACTAAATAACATGCCAAAAAGATTAAAAACGACAGAAAATTTTAAAAACCATTTTACTTTTCTATTTTTTGATAATTTTAATTTTTAAAAAAATAAAAACATATTAACTAATAAACACACAAAATTTTTCATAATTATTGAATGATTTTATTTCACTCTCTATTAATTTTGCTATTTTTTTTTTATGGAATACAAGGGTTTATGTGAAAGGTTGGGCGAAACTAAATCAAAATAATTTAATTAAAGAATAAAAAACTACTACACAGTCAAAAAGGTGTTGGAAAAGTTTCTCTGAGCGGCGTGAAGCTTGGAGCAGCGGCTCTCATGGCGGTTCCACCATCGGAAACTGAATCCACGGGAAACGGAACATTTCTTTCACAATTTTATTCTCATTACCTTCGAAATCGAATCCACGCTCTCTATCCCTACTTCCCCAGAAACTTTTTCTCCAATTTCGCTATCCGCTTCAGATCAACCCCGCGTCGGGAATGTCTCCCTCTTCCGTTACCTTCCTCTTCGTTCGACTCTCCCGTGTACGTTCATTGTCCTTTCCACTTCTACAAAGTCAACCATAAATCGATTAATATTCGTTCGTGTTTGAATATCATTTTCGTTTTATTCTCAGCTCTGTTTCTATTTCTACATGGATGGAACGAATGCATATTAGGGTTTTTGATGTTTGGTGCTGTGTTCCCTTGCAGGCTCGTTACCAAGAGATCGAGAGTGCATGGTATTGTGGAGGGCATATTGGAGCGTGTTTTGATGAATTTGCATAGCGTTCAAAAGAATCTTCAGTTCTGGCAGTTCAGAGCTAAAGTTCTGTCTCTAACTATCTTGTCATTTTGTTTTTTTTTTTTTATCTGTGTATTGTAAAATATTTCATGAAAAAAATTAAGAAGAAAAAAGAATCTAAACAAGTTACTACATATGCCAATTTTAACTAATTCACGGATTGAAAATAAGCTTACTTATAAACTAACTTTAACTTGTAATAATACAGTTTATTTTCTTTCTTAGTTTTATCTTTTACTGGTATTCTTGAAAAAATTATCCAAACATGTCTTTTAGCTCAAGCTGTGTCCATTCTGGAAATAGCTACACTGCTTATTTGTTTAAAATTTCAGAGGTCAGATTCCGAGAAGGCACGTTTCATGATTTTTGAGAGGGGTCCAAGGGCTTTTGTTGATGAAACAGCCAAGTTGTTACGTGGACTCACTGCTCAGGGTTCGTCTTCACGGAGTCTGTGCCAATCTGCGTCTGATTTTATCGACGAGAGAGTAGCTGTTTTGAGTTCCTTAAGATGTTCACTTGCCACATTTTTAGCTCAGGTTTGCTTTGGCTGATTCGTTGTCTCCTAATGTTTGAATTACAATAGTCTTTCATAATTAGAATGAATATAATTTACCTGTCTCGTGTTGTCAAGCTCGCTTAATAGTGGATACTTTTTTTGTTGCTGCATGATTCTGTCACATTGGAGTTATTAATCTTCATATTTATAGAAGAGAAAGTTTGCAATGACTGAATGATTATAAAGGTGATGCTGTATCTTTCGTGTTTGTGTAGCTGCTGCTGCTTTTTACTGAATTGGCCTAGTTTTGTTTTTGGGCACTTCCCCTACCTTTACCTGGCTGTGACACTGTTATTTATGTTTTTAGGGGAACTTTTATATAGGCCTTGGGAGGGATTATGAGGATAGGTTTGACAGGCCAGTTCAGTGAGGTTATAAACAAATTGTTTACATGTAGATTTGGGACTCAGTTCTTCTGGCAACCCATGAAACACTTTTGAACGCACCTGAAGAAATAGAAAATTATAAATATGAAGAATTGCTCTATCAACTTCACTTTGTTTAAGGCCAATATGCTATCAATTTTCTGATATTACTTCAAATTTGAAACGTCATTCTCAGGTTTATATGGAAGTTGATAAAATTGGAGAGGATTTAGTAGCAAATCCAGAGAAAGAGCTGCCGTCGTTGTTAGTTACAATTAGTGATTTGTTTTCTACATTAGAAGCTTCAATTGGGCATCTACATGCAGTGCGTGAGGTATATATAGATAAAGCTGTTCATTTTTGCCTCTTGTCCCTCTGTTTTCATTTATGTATATTACTCTTAACCCTTATTACTATGAGCCGTGATTTTTTATAGCAAAACTGGAGCATGTTTGCAGCTTAACATTATTAAAATATTTACTTTTTTGCGAATTCAGAGTGATTCTTCAGTTGACGGGACCTATTCAATCCCTCTGCTATTTGAGAAGGTGCCAGAAATAAATCAGGAAGAATCTCAGTGGACAGACTGTGAAATAAGAAATGCTATCAATTCAATTTATCAAAATTTAGACAAGCTCGACGCATACATATCTCTTCTTGTAAGATCTTCTATCTTAATCATTCAATTTCCCGCCGCTCACTCTATTAGCATTAGCAAATTAACATTTTTCTTTTGATTTTCTGGTGAGCAGTATCGTAGCACTGCTTATGCGCCTTACTGTTCAGCATTCTTTTCTATTTTCTAACTAAAAATTTAGAAGTTCTGTAAAAAAATGTTGTTAATACTTTTTAATTTACATACTTCTATAAACAAAGTCTAACCACGGAGAGATGACTTTTTTCTTTCAGAATTTTGATAATTAAATAGATACACTTTTTTTCACAAACTGAATATTTTACTTAATTCAACTTATTCTTTTAGTTCTAAACAGTAACTTGAAAATATGAAATATTAAACAACAATAATTTCTAACCTTCCTGAAAATAAGGTTTCAACCATAATCATGATATTAAAACATTGTTTGGTATTATGTGTTAGAAGAGTCATTTCTGTTTGGTATTTGGCAATAGTTCCTTCATGATTAAATGAATAGGTAGCTGTAATGATCTTTGCCTAAGGGGATTAGTTTCACACCCAAAGGATATGTTGATTCATGGGGCATGTGTGTTACTCTATTCATTTAGAAAGCCATTTTTATATGAAAATAAGAGAAGTAAACAGTAGCCATATGAGGTCCGTTAAAATTAATGGCTTACCTAACGTTCTCTTGTTACAATGTCCTGGGATCCCCTTTGCTTTGATTGGTATTGAACACTAAACCCCTCCATTAGACAATCCGTAGGGCTGTGTCAATGCAACAATGCCTATTAGAAGTGTACAACAAAATTATTTTGACTGGAGTCAATTACAAGGGCTTCTATTTTTTTTACCATTTAATTGGATTTAGTCATCCATGGAGGTTCTGAAATTGAACAATTAATAAACTTTTTTGATAATACTTATGCATTTCTAGTCTCAGTTAGTTTATGTTGATTGGACTGTTCTGTAACATCGATAAAATTTTAAATTGCAATTTAATGGTTGTGATATGTTTCAGGTCATCAAACATAGAAAGCCGAGGAAAATGACTCAATATTGGATACGCTATACATTTGGTGCAGTTGGTCTGTCAGTATGCTCAATTTGGCTCTTACGGCATAGTAGATTGGTGGGAAGTTCTGATCTTGATAATTGGATTTTGGAAGCTAAGAACTCAACAATTAGCTTTTTTAAGAATCATGTAGAGCAACCGGTACATCTCTTCTTGATTATTTACTAGGGCCTCTTTATTCTTTCCTATTTTTTCGTCCTCAATAAAGGAGACTTGAACTTAACATTTCCTTATGAGATAGGAGCTGTAGTAAGCATTACAAAATTTTCTTAACCTCATTTCCCCTTCAAATCTCAATTTATTGATAATTAGAATTAACTTTGTATCCTTCCTAAAAGTCTATTTTCTGTGAGCAATGGACAAAATTCTTTTCCTTGAGTCTTTTCCCTCTTCATTCCTATCTTGATTTCTGTTGAAAAGTTTACCAAACTGATTGAGGTTTACAATTGATGTAGGATGGAAGCATGAAATAAGGTTTAATATTGTCTAGTAGTTGATCTAAAGTGTATTATGCAGGCAAGGTTGGATTCCAGCATAAAAAAGATGGAAGCCCTTAGAATATTGTAAAGCTAGAAAGAGTGTTGTTTCATATTTTTAAGTTAAGCCGAGCCCTAGAATTATTTTATTTAATATCCCATTGTACTTTGATTGGCTTGAACCCACCAGTTGAAACCACATAAAATCCTTTAAAATGATCCCTATAAAAATTACTGTTTGAGATTTGAGCACTCTTGTTTGTTACTGTCCCACATCTTTGTATATATGCTGATGCAATCAAGTTTCAGATTTTATCCATTAGGGACGAACTTTTTGAGACATTCAGGAAGAGACATCAAGGTATTATGGAGCTTGAAGAGGTGCAGTTAACTTCTAACTCATTACACAGGTTTGGTTTTTAAATATGCCCCCCTCCTTTTTCTTTAATATTAAACCTGTATAGAACCATGTGCTTTGAATGCTTATTTTAACATAATTGTTTATAGCTTTTCATTGTGTGCTAACTTAGGCACCTTAATAATTTTGTTTGTATAATTCTCTTTCAATGTAAATTGTTGTTTCACCCAGTTGAAGTAAAAACTCTTAACCCATTAGGACCTTTTGTTTTACAAATAAAACGAAATCATAACATGCTTATTTTAAATTTATTTTTCTAAATAAAATATCAAGTAAATACCAATATATGTGAAGTAATTTTAAAACTTTTGGAGATTCAGAAGAATCCTTCCGTTCAAAAACCCACTATTCAATTAATTGTTGTTATTAGACAGTATTGACTTGTATGGAAAAGCTTCTTGTGAATCATTGAAGTTTGCTTCTGGTTTATATGTAATTACGTGTGTGCATGGTGTTATTCATTCATAATAGAATATGCATGTATGCAAGTAGGTGAACTGTGTTGGGTATGTGTGACTAGGGTTGTTCAAAATTGAATTGTTAAAAAAAAATATACTTTTTAAAAGAAAACTGAACTGAATTGGTTATATTAGTTTAGTTTTTGAAAAACTGAATTGTTTTTAAATAGAATTGGTTGGACTAAACTGGACTATGACTTATGAGATTGGAAAATATATTCTAAAGTAAGATGCTCATTGGTAATAATTCAAACAATTTGAATAGTTCTACCAATTCAAAAGCAATTTAGGGTAGTTCAATTTGGCTCAGTTCACTCAAAACATGATGCAGTTCAGTTCAGTTCTTTTAAACCATTATACAATTAAGTTTAGTTCTGTTGAACTACTTTTAAAGTTTAATTCAGTTTCAGAATAGTTCAGTTTAATTCATGTATATTTTTCCAGCCTGTTTTGTGATGCATGTGAAGGAATGTTTGAAGGATTATGGGTGGGGTAACTGCTTGTGAAACTGTTGGGACTAGCAAATTTTAATGAGTTTTGTTGAGTCTCCTCTGTAGCTTGATTTAGATCTGATTTTAATTGGAATTGAAATAAAAATATCAATTAATTAAAGGTATGCAACAAATGTAGGATGCTATTTAGTGTAATCTTCACGACTCTGTAGTCCGGTTATCTACCATGATTTTACTATGTTCTGTAGCATCCTTTTGTACCATAGGTAGAAATATAATCCTCTTATACCACCTAAATCTCCATCTGAAGAATATGGATTTGTTAGCAACGAGACAAAACATGTTCAATAGTAAGGATATATTAGAGATAACTATCCTTTGGGCTATCAATTATTTAATTTTTTTATGACTACCTGGAATGGCATTTGGTCATATTCATTGATATTAAATTTGACTTGCTATAGTAATGTACTCGATACTGAAAGCATGCTAGTTGTATGGATGATTGGATATTGCTTTCTTAATAACTATTTCTAAAAAATTTCCGTGCAGGATGTTGTTGGCATTCAGTGAGCAGGCAAAGGGTAAGAATATCCCAGCGAATGCTTCAGACCAGGAAATGCTTGAGATAGTCATGGATAGGTGAGTTGGAATATCTCTAGCTATTCTGGTCCGATGGTAGTAAGTTGCTTCTGTAATTGAATTTGAAGTAGATACATAATTTACCTGTAAGCAATTGTTTACGATCCTACAGGGTTCATCCTGGATGTTCATATAAAATATTTTCAATTTATATTGATTGACTATATTTTAAACTTTACAGAATTAAAACTTGGATTTTTATGGAATCAAGGGACAATTACATGCAGAAAGTGAATTTTATATGTAGTAGTCCTCTCCTTATCATGTAATAGGAAGAAATGTTGAATTTAGATTAGAATCCTCCTTATAGTAAAGTTCTTGGTATCGCTTCATTTATTGTAACATTGGTGTTTATCATGTGCTAAGATCTAATTTTCTCAAGTATAAATGCAGGTATGAGAAGGAACTCATGCATCCTATTCAAAACCTTCTGAATGGAGAGTTGGTTCGCGCTATACTTATTCAGGTACTGTAATTCATATGTTATATGCTACATCTGTAAGTTTTTAACATAATTCTTCAACATTCCAGGTTCAGAAGCTCAAGCTGGATACCGAGACGTGAGTTTATTTGAATCTACAAATTCAAGTAAATATTCACATTGTTTTAATTCCTTAATATAATATTTTGGTTAGGGCAATGCTAGAGCTGAACCAGATTCTACGGGCAAATGAAATCAACTTTGCCGTTTTGACCGCTTTACCTGCATTCTTTCTGTCTCTTTTACTAATCATGGTAGTACGTGCATGGTTCAAACAGGTAATTTCCCTTGTTTAGTTTGCACCATATAATACTACAGTTCTTGCATGCCCTAAAGAAAACTTGTATGAATGAGTTGGAGCGTGGATCTTGTCTGGGGTGACACATTTTGTGTGTGGTTGGGATACTGTTAGAATTTTAGTCCCTATAAAAACTTAATTACACATTGTGCAATTTTGGTCCCTTACAATTTTAAGAATATACAATTTTGGGCTCTATAAAAACTTAACTGCGCATTTGGTCATTCAAGTTCCGAAAATTAAGTATTTTTGGTCTACTTTTAACGTCATCATCCGGTTACTAATAAAAAATATTGATGACAAGGTTTAACACTATCCTTACGGATACATTAACATTTTCTATTAGAAATTGAATGATATATGAATGCTAAACTAAAATTAATTTTGAAAAACTGGAAAACATAATGTGCGATTAAAGTTTCATGGGATCAAAATTAAACATACGTGAAATTATGAGTACTAAAAGTGGTTTTAATCAAATTGGTTTATATCTGATGGGCTAGATATTACATTACCTGTTTCTAGTCGACATGTTTATCTTAACATCACCTGATTGGGTCAAAATGGTGCTTCATTTTGTATCAAACCGCTCCATTTCATCCCTTTATTTGCTATACTTAACTGTCCTCGATCTTTTAAGAACTTTGTTATTTCCTCATTGATTAGAGAATGCTCTGCAGTGTTATGAAGTTACTTATTTTTGGTTGTCCTTGAATTTGTTCACTCGTAATAGCGATTTTTCAAAGTTGGTTTGAATTTAAGAATTCATTTATGTACATTTTGGGGTACTAAAATTAACACTTGTGGTAAATATTTTGAGGTTCGTTAAACTTCTACCTGACTGTCAGATTTGTCAACTTGTTTCAGTTTAGCCTTTCGTTATCTTTTCTCTTAAAGAGGAAATTCTTTATCCAGTAGCATTGATAGAGAAGTTTGTATAAATTAGGATACCAAAGCTGAGGGAAGAGGTCGACTCGCTCGCATTCAGCGGAGGTTACTTGTTGCTGAGGTTAAGAAAAGGATTGTGCGGTACCAACATTATGTTGACCAAGGGTTGGTAAGAAGCTTTCCTGATTCTTGTACATACATGTGACTATAGTTCGAAGCTTTCCTGATTCTTGTACATATATATAGTTCTTCCTGAATAGAAGTGTTAAATATAGTGAAAATTATATATTGGAATTAATCCCTTGTGTTAAATACACACGTAGGGTTCTCTATTTATAATAGAAGAAATATGGGCTAAGCTCAAATACAAATGAATATATAAGAATAAAATAAAATAAAATAAGAACAATGTTTCCCTAATAAACATATAGGGATTATATTTCCCTAATTAACATAAATACAATATAAACTAAATATAATATCTCTAACACTTCCCCTCAAGCTGGAGCATACAGATTGTATGGACCAAGCTTGGAATAAATAAACTCAATTTGAAATATATGATTTGTCTTCAAGAGTGTGCGGCAAACAGATGCGCAATCACTTGTCGACGAACAACTAACAACAATTTATGGACAGTAGTGGATAGCTGCGAAATTTCAAATAACACCATAAAACTTCAAGTGGGATGACTTTGACAAAGGAGAACAACGACAAACTCCAGGAACTAGATTGCCATCAAGTAAGGATGGGGCTTGCATCAAAACTACAGGGACTGCCATCACTGACTGATGAGACCTGTAGTGGCTAAAAGCGACAAAACTACAGGGACTGCCATCACTGACTGATGGGGCCTGTATACAGGGACTGCCATCATGATGAGGCCTGTAGTGGCTAAAAGCGATAAAACTACAAGGACTGCCATCATTGACTAGTGGAGTCTGAAAGCCTAAAACCTGGTTGGAAATATACTCCCCCTCACGACGAACGGCGGAAATGACGGCGCGCCGATGAAAGATCGTGAAAGTGGAAGATCATAATGAGCTCTTATTCATCAAAGCACCCAAAAAACAAATCTGACAGATTTGACAAAGGGTTGGTGAAATTGTTTCAACCCATAATTTTAGTGTTGAAATTTCTTGGTGTTAACCTCTAACTGTCCTTGAAGACCTTTCATAATAGAGAAGAAGATAGCGGAAGCAATAGAGGTAGGACTAGGTATTGGTGCATCGGTGGCACAAGTGGCGGAGACGACGGCCGGAGGCGGTGGCCGGAGATGGTGCCAGCGGCGGTGGCCGGAGACGGCGGACGGCCGGTGACGGACGACCAGTGACAGTGGCCGGAGACGATGGTCGGAGATGGTGGCCGGCGGCAGCGGAGGCCGGTAACGGTGGCCGGAGACGATGGCCGGAGACGACGGCTGGATGGTGGCGAGCGGCAACGGGCAGTGGCGGACAACAACACCGGACAGATGCGAGTAAGAATCCAGAGATTGTCCATTGAAGTATAGGCACAGGTTGAAAAAGAAACTTTTACGGGGCACCGCCACCGACGACAACAAAGATAAAGTAGAAAAGGATCAGAAAACCTGCTCTGATATCGTGTTAAATATAGTCAAAATTATATATTGGAATTAATCCCTTGTGTTAAATACACACATAGGGTTCTCTATTTATAATAGAAGAAATATGGACTAAGTCCAAATACAAATAAATATGTAAGAATAAAATAAAATAAAATAAGAACAATGTTTTCCTAATAAACATACATGGACTATATTTCCCTAATTAACATAAACACAATATAAACTAAATATAATATCTCTAACAAGAAGTTTCACGTCATAAAGTCACGTCATTTGCACATACACATATGACTCTTGATTTTATTTAGCCCTCCCTAAATGAAGTTTCAACACTCTCCACTCACACACATTATGACGGGATTCACCTAGGCAGAGTAAGTCTAGAATACTCATGATACAGTATATGTAAGATGTTCTTCACTGTTCAAATTTTTCACAGAAAACGTCATTTGAGTAGTTTGTGATACGAATGGGGTTCACAAACTTCATTTTCTGCTCGATTAGCAAAACACCATAATATTTCTCCCATCATGACACGTTCTAATGTGAAACTTGACAGAAATTTGGGAATTTGTTGTAGTTATGTTTAATGGTTAAAAATTAATCTTATCAAAACAAATTCTATTTAACTTTAAAACAAAGGAATTCTTGGTTATTTTGAATGAGATGGATAGAAGAAAAATAGAAAAGTTCACGTTACATGTTATCTACAGGAGAGAGATGCACAATGTATGTTTGGATTGGCACTCTATAGCCTGAATCGCCTATATCACTCTGTCAAATGGCACGCACAAGCTTCTGGAGAGTGGGAAAGGTTAGTTGCACTCTTTTTGTCTCAGATATAATTGTCAAGTCACATTCTGTTTATTGGACTTATATTTATATCCTCTATCTGTTTAAATACGTGAAAAGGGTGTGAATTCTATGATTGTTAGAATTGCTAAATCAATTATATTATGAACAGTTTGCGTGAGGATATAGTAGATTTGGCAGCCCCTGGACTACAAACTTCCGACAAGCTCTCTGTGATATCACACATGGTTACATATGACTGCTTGCTTCCAAGTCAGAGCCGCCGGTAGCATATTTTTTCTTAATTCTTTGAATTTCTGGCTACTTTGAAATCCAATTTTGTTTTGGGTTATGCATATCTACCTCACGCATGGTGACATTTTATCGCCATAGTAGGATCAAAGATTTTGACAAATTTAACTAATGCATACAAATTATATTTGACTGGATGATAAATGTTCAATTGCTCGGTACAATGAGCACACTCTAAAATAAGCCAGAAGTCTAAAAGCTCATTCGAAAGGAGGGAAATACTGAAACATATGATTGGGGTCACCTGCTCTAAAATCGTTTCTTACAATTAAATTTCTCTGTTTAGTCATACTAGATAATATTATTTTGGTTTAAGTTAAAAATAAATTGGGTTGATTTTTTATATGAAAATGGTCTGGAAGGTGGCAAAAATAGTGATTTAAATTGAGATGGATGGTTGAAAAAAAAAAATGAAAGGTTAGGGTTTGAGATAGAGGAAGACGATCACGAGGGTGATAAAAAAAATGGTTGTAATAATACTAGCTGTATATGCATATATTATGTATTCATTTAGATAATATATATTAACTGAAATATAGGTATTGTTGTTGATCATGTAGGTTCACATTTTTTAATTATAGTCTCATAATCCTCGATAAATAAATAAAAATGTTATTTTTTTATTTTATGTATTTTATTTATTGTATAAATGTAAATAATTAAATATATTTTATTTTCTATGCATTATATTAAAATTATGTTGTAATGAAAAGGTTTAATTATATAGAATCAAACATTTTAAATATTTACAACTTGATTTCTGCATAGGACGTGGGACATTTTTTTTTTCTATATAACAGTCTCTGTTAATTTGTTTTCTATTTTTATTTTGTTTCACCATATTTAAATTTTTTTTATCACTATTTCAGTGGTAAATTTTATATTTTAACTCTAAAATACTATTACTAGCATAAGTATGAAAACAATTTATGTATAAAGAAATCGTGATGACATATTACTATAATATACACTAGCGTTTATGTAGCTTTACCTGTTATTATATTTTTGTTAAAAAAAATCAGAACTTTGCGACACAATCAGAGGGAGTTCACAACTAACGTAAAAATGACTTTTTTTTTAGGGCTTATAATATTTAATATGAAAATATTGGACTTCATAATCAAATGATACTGCACAGTTTTTATTATTTTAAGTCTTTGATTCACTCACATATATGTAATGACATAGTAGACATTTTTTTTATTAATGGAAATTTAGAAAGAAAGAAAAAAACTCAAATCGAGTCATATAGCAATATAATGTATTAAACTAAATTAAAAATACAAATTTATAATTTGATATTGTGCGGTATGTCTGGAACTAAAATTAAGGTTCCGTTCAAAATTAAATTGAGCTAAACTAAACTAAAGTAGCTGTATTTAAATGAAATAAAATAAATAAATATAATATGATACTAAATGTAGGAAAAAATCACTTCATTGATGGTTTATTTGGATAATGTTTTAGAAAAAAAAATAAACAATTTCTGTATAAGCTAAATTAGTTCGTAAACAATTATAGTAAGTTAAATTATTTCATTTCAGCTTCTTTAAAAAAAATAATTTATACATACATACATACATATATATATATATATATATATATATATATATATTAATTTAACATGTAAATAAATATATTTCATTTTTCAGAAGTGTGTTGAAAGTTTTCATTTCTTGTATAAGTCTTCAAGGGTAAATAAAAAACAGTTCTTAAAATATGTTATGTTTATATAAAATGTAGCAGTGAATAAACTTTTATTATTTAATCATGGTTCATATGTGCTACAAAGTTATTCTTTTTTATGTCTAGATAACAGAAACAGTACATAAATGAGTAGATACAACATAAAAACAAACTATTGATTTTCTCCCTGTATTTATTACCCTATTAAAAGAAAATTCGAAGAATGTAACCACATCCATGAGCCTCATGCAAGGAAACGATTTAGATTAACTGTCTCCACTTATGTTGTGACATGGCATTTTAACTTGCATTATTTAGCTATTTTTCTATTGACAGCAGAAATAAGATATGAAAAAATCGTTATCATTTATGATTTGTAATGACAATGTTCCGTTATCCAAAAATCTAGTCTGTCACAAACTGACACCAAATGTAACTGCAAACAATCAAAGGACTTCAATCAACATTATTTGATGAATATTATCCTTCCATAGTTACTGCTTTATAATAGTTTTCATGTTCTTTAGATATTTTCTTGAACTCTTGATTTCAGTTTCTGTAATTTTTACTTTGGGGACATCATGGGAACAAACGAGACTCGGGTAAGCATAAGCAACACAATTTTCAGAGGAGTAGTGTTCGACGAGAAGAATTCACACCCAGATGGGAGATTTATCATCTACAATGTTCAGATTGATATCCCACCAAAGATTGTATCTGATGGCATCTGGGGTAACACTGATATTGGCGCATTACCTGATAAAACGGTAGTGCCTCTGTTGGAATTCCAAATTCTCACCATTTTCGTCGTCACACAATGTTTTCATCTGGTACTCAAGCGTCTGGGGTTCCCCTATTTCGTTTCTCAAATGATGGTATTGTCCTATCTTTGTTTCTGGTCCCATTCAAGAACATGTCACATAACATATTGCTGCACACAAAAAATCTAGACTTTATAATGGCATGTTATTGTTGTATGTATTGTGTTTTCTTTAGGAATCATTGCATAGTATATAGTAGCAGTCATTATCATACATTGTTGTAGTTTGTTTTGAAATTTCTGTGTGTGATTTTCAATTGCAGACTGGGTTTGTTTTAGGTCCTTCTCTCAAGATAGATTCGTTGAAAGAACGAAAAAGCTTGTTGTTCCCATACGGTACTGAAGACTTGTTGAACCTAGTATCATCATTAGGGTACACATTCTTCATGTTTCAAAATTCGGTGCTAATGGATTTCAGCATGATAACGAGAACTGGGAAGAAAGCTTGGGCAATCGCTCTTTCCTCCCTGATGATTCCAACGGTTGTTGGTCTGTCCCTGTGCTATTATTTCATGGAGCACGTGCAGAAAACCCTAGGAGAGTTTGATGGAGATAATCTCCCCGTGATAGTAATAGGGCACAGTGGTTGCTCCTTCACAGTGATAGCTTCTCTTCTCTCTGATCTGAAGATTTTGAACTCTGAACTTGGACGCTTAGCACTTTCAGCAGCTCTTGTAATGGATGTGATAAACTCAGTTGTGACAGGATTAGGCACTGCTATAATAACTAGTCTTAAAACACATCCTCACGATGGTAGCAAAGGAGCTGAACTTGTGATGTACGCTGCCACCAAATACGTTCTTTTCGTGACAACTGTGATTATGATCGGACGCCCCGCAATGAAGTGGATAGTGAGAAACACACCCGAAGGAAGACCTGTGAAGAAAGCATACACCTTTGTGGTTGTCCTCATGACCTTGTTGGCTGGGTTGTTCGGATTGTTCGCTCACCAGACTGTGTTAGGTGGGGTTGTCCTCTTTGGCCTTCTTGTGCCAGAAGGTCCTCCACTAGGCTCTGAACTTATCAAACAGTTTGAGTTGTTCACAACTTGGTTCCTTTTGCCGATCTTTGTCACATGTTGTGCCATGAAGATTGATATCTCCGCACAGATGAATAGCCAATTGGTCGTTCCTGTGGTCACAGTAATTGTTATCGTGCATTTGATTAAGATTCTTTTCACCATTGGAATTTGCAGCTACTGCAACATGCCCATAACCGACGGTTTATGCCTTGCTCTCATGTTGAGCTGCAAAGGTGTCGTGGATTATGTCACCAACGTCTTCCTCTTTGATTCAATGGTATATCATTAACAAAAACAAAAAGCTCTATATATTATTGTCTTTTCATGTCACCTTTTTTGTATATTTGTAAACTTTATTCCTCATGCAATGCAGTTCTTGAGCAATGAAACGGTTTCCATGATGGCCATATCAATACTGGTGTTAGGAAGCATTGCACGCATCGGGGTGAAATCCCTCTACGACCCAACAAGGAAATACGCATGCTATCAGAAAAGGAACATCCTGAACTTGAAACCCAACGCAGAGTTTCGAGTGGTAGCATGCATCCACAAATCAAGCCACATAATGTCTGTAAAAAACGTTCTTGACATTTGTTGCCCCACGATAAGCAGCCCCTTAGTGGGTCACGTCTTGCATCTGAAGGAACTGGTTGGTAGATCCTCTCCCATCTTCATATCACACCGTCTTCAAGAAAGGGTTGGCTCAAACCACAACTACTCCGAAGATGTGATCGTAGCATTCGACCTCTTCGAACATGACAGAGCGGGAACTGCGGTAGTTAGCACCTACACAGCCATCTCTCCCTTACGTTTCATGCATGACGATATCTGTTACCTTGCATTGGACAAAGTGGCTTCCATCATCATTCTTCCATTTCACGTGAGATGGGAAGAGGATGGTTCCATCAGTTCAGCAGATCAAAACATAAGAACTCTCAACGCTAAGGTTCTTAGAAGAGCACCATGCTCCGTGGGGATTCTGGTGAACCGAGGATCTTCTTCTTCTTCCTCTACTCACAACAACTGCATCATGACTAATTCAGGGAAACGAATAGCAGTGATCTTTCTGGGGGGTTCAGACGATCGAGAGTCATTGTGCTTGGCTAAGAGGAGCATGAGAGATTGTTCTTGCAACTTGGTGGTGTACCACTTGGTTTGGGCCCACTGTGAGGCAAACTGGGATATGATGCTGGATGATGAGGTGTTGAAGAGTGTAAGGGGGTACTATGGTAGGCTTGAGAATGTGTCGTATGAACTTGTGACCATTCATCAAGCTTCTGAGACGAGTGCTTTTGTTTCAAGCATTGCAAATCAGCATGATTTTTTCATAGTTGGGAGGCGCCATGGTATGAAATCGCCGGTAACGGCAGCACTTGAGAGTTGGACGGAGTTTCCTGAGTTGGGTGTGATCGGAGATTTGCTTGCTTCCCCCGATAGCAGAACCGATGCTTCAATTCTTGTAGTACAACAACAACAAACGTCCAAGGTTGTCACAAAAGAGATAGATATATAAATTACTTGTTCTTTTCATGTGTCGGTTCTACAGGTAAGAATCTTTTGTATGAAATTTACAACTAAGGGAAGATTATTTCATTCAAATTATTTTATTCAATCACAATAATTTCTATAATCTTGAGTTATATCTAATAGAAAAATGATTATTTTGAGATACCTAAATTTTTTACATTTATCTAATACTATTTTTACTTATTATTATTTTTTCTTGAAAAAAATACAAAAGTTTAAACATTTATGACCATGTATTATATTTTCTCTCAGATGAATGTAAATCTAAAAGTATAACATGATATCATTACTTTGTGTAATATTATATTTCCCGTGTCAATTTTTTAAACTTTTATAAATTTTACTTTGTTTTTCAACAAGTGCTTTAAACACGTGAATATCACTAAATACTTTTTGTAAAATGTTTTTTTAATAATTTTTTTATAACTTTTTTACAACATTTACATCTCGTCTCTTTTAAATATGTTTTTGAAAATAAATTTAAACAAATTAATAAAATAGTAACATATTATCAAAAAGTTGTTGTAAAAAATTGTTGTATATCATAGTCCAAACACGTGAATATCATCAAATATTCTTAGCAAAATATTTTTTTAACTAATTTTTTTTACAATTTTTTACAACATTCATCCTTTTCAAATATTATTTTAAAAATAAATTCAAACGAACCAATAAAATAATAACAGATAACCTATTATAAAAAATTATTATGAAAAGTGCTTGACATTTAATGAATTCATACTATTAATACACCTTCAATACATTCAATTTCATTAAACATTTCTAATAACACATTATTCAACAATGTGCAACATAGTATCATTATGAAATAGCTTAAGTTTATTAAATGGAAATTGTCATAGTTTAAATGATAGCAGAATCTTCAACCATCCTGTTAAGTCAAGGATTAAAACATTTTGAGTGCAAATTAGGAGAGAATTTGACAGCAGGGTGATTTAATGATTCTAACAAATTGAGAAAATTAAGTTTGAAATAACTTTAATGTCAGCTTTAAAATATTAAAATTAAAATTTATCTTATTCTCACAAAATTGGTTTAATAATGTGATGTTTATACTAACGCCCCGACGACAACTTATGGATTAGGCTAAGTATGTTTAACCATGGAGAGTTAGGCTACTGAAAAGCAAATGTATTTGTTGATATGAGTAGTCAAATTAATTCTTTTAAGCTATCCTTTAACCGTATAGTCTCATACCTATACAGTCTCTAAATCTCTCTCATTCCAGTGTATGTTCGATTCGTTCATGTGTCCTCGGGAGGGGGGTAGTAGTATCTCTTTTGCATGGTCCCCCCTCCCCTTTTACAGGGGTTCTAATTGGAGTCTAAAAAATGGATAATGGTTCATATTAGAAATCCACTAAATTGGGATTCCAACTAATAAGATAGGGGTTTACAGTCCATTTTGTCATTTGTTTTCCAAATCCACTCGAAACCTGTAGGAGCCGCTCCTTGTCTGTACCTCTTACACCGGCGATTACTCCTCACCCTCGTCAGTGTCCAGATATCACATAAATTATAATTTAATCATATTTTAAGGCAAGAATCTCCCACCTTATGTACAATATTTATTCGGTGTAATAATTTATTAATCTTAGGTGCCTTAAGTTATGCAATATATATATATATATATATATATATATAATAAATTTAATTTAAAAGATTAGTTTAATTAAAAGTTTAGTAGGATGACATCTTAATTAAGAGTGAAAAAGATTATAGAAACTATTAAAATTAATCTAGAAACATTTTAAGCATAAAATTAGAGTATCTACTAAATAGAAACTATGAAAAAAAACTAATAAGAAATTATTATCGGTATAGTTTTAAGATAATTATGAAAAAATTTAATCAAATTCTTAAAATAACATATAATATACTTTATTTAAAATGATAATTCAACTTTATTGAAAATGAAAATTTCATAATTCAGTAGCAGAAGTGACGGCAGCGATGGTGGTAGTATTATGCAATGATGGAAAGTGTGGAATCTTTTCCTAATATAGTGGGGGTGCAGCTAGTAATTTTGGCAGGACGCAATAGCCTACTTTCAAACTAGTATTCAAAGTATTAAAATAATGTTTATATTCATTACCAACATTTTTTTACAATATTTTAATAATGGGTCACCATTTCATTCGTCTTTTTAAATTTATTTTAAAAAAAATATTTAAAATCAACCAATCATAAATTACTACGTTATAAAAAAAAATTATTAAAAGAAATTTTTCCGTAACATAAGGGTGCAAAAAGTTGTTTTTGTATGACAATAATATTAGTATATAACTTTTATATACTTAAGTATTAAAAGATTGCATAGATTATAGATGTAATACTCCAATTTTGATTGGGAAATAGTTCACACATTATCTAAGTTTTGTCCTTTCAGCTATACTCGTTCGAATCAAGCATTACTTTTACTAGTATTTTGGCCCAAGAAATGTTAGTCTAAAAAAGAACCTTCTCTTTATGGACGAATTTAGTAACCAATATTTTGAAATTACGAGGAAGATGCATTTTTTTGTTTTAATTCTTAGACCAGAACAGGCATAAAATTTTGGAATGTTTTCATGTTGTTTGGTACAAGTACCCTTTGATTCAAACTAATAATACAATAAACTGTTTGATTTAAGGTGTAGACCATACACAGCCCTCAAAAGAAACCATAACACGACCAATTCTCAGTCCTAAAATGACTAACAAAACTCCACCTCACAAACAGATAGATAAATAGATAAAACCGACCACATACTATTTTCAAGGCAAATCATCTTTTATCTCACATTAAGATAACATTAGATTCTAAAGATAATCAATTAAGTACAACAAAAGCATGATTCAAACAAAGAAAACAAGCCAAACTGAAGCATATTTTCACTAAAATTCTGATACTATCTCATAATTTGAATGTCAACCTGATCTCTAAAAATACATATCAATGCCATCAGAACTCATAAAGTAATGCCTCGAACTTCAAGTCTGCTTTTATTAGTAACTAGTAAATAAGCTGCTACAATTCTTTTTCAATCCTGCAAAGAAAAAGATTATAGACAGAAGTTATGAAACAAGCATATACAACTTATACAAGATAAAGAGATTACCAAGAGTTAGTGTTGGGAAGCAACCTTATTTCAGATAAGAATTTCTCATATAAGTAAAAGACAAAAAATTGTTCACCTAATCTATTTATCAAATTTCCAACCAATTACAGGAAGTGTTTTTTTTTTTTCAATACTAGATTCTGAAGCATTTCTGTTATATTGAAAATATGCAAGACAAGGGCTACATATGTTAATTCAAAGCTATCTCCCGTCTGATGATATGTGCAGTTGCAAGCCAATACCTTATCATTTTGTAGAGAATGTTGAAAACATTGAAAGGAATCAAGAAACATAATTAAAAGAAGTTTTATTAACAAACCTCATCGTCGTCATCATCATCGTTTTTCTTAAGTTTGGTTGTACCACCCTCTTTGCTGATGGGCAATTTCATTGCACCAAAGGGAGTGTCAACATCAATATTTCCTTTCATGGTGTAACCAGTTCCCCTTCCTCTAATCATATCCCAGAGGGCAGAGCCAAAATCCTTAGGCCTGAAGGTAATTGGTATATCAATATAGGTAATCCCACTTTTCTCAATTTTAGCAGACTTGGTGAGTTCAGCACCACCAATGCTATCATCACCAAGCCACACCTCATAATCAAGAGCATTCAGGCCAAGGTCAAAATCATTCTTGTTTTCCAACTTCAAATGAAGAGTTGCAACTGTCTCTTCAAAAGAGAACCTCTCAAAATGAATCTTCTCAAGATCAATATCAGGCTTATAAGGTATGGGGATTTCTCCAGTTTTCTCCAAAGGTAGAGTTAGCCTTCCCAAGATGGGAACATCAAAAATCAGACTCACCTTCACCCTATAAGGAATGATGCTTCCTGGTTTAATATCAGCATATGTTTGCTTGATGTCATCATAAATCAAAGTAAGAGGAATTTTCACAGTCTGCTCTCCGTGTGCATGGATGGTACCTGCATCTGGTATCAATCCAGAAACTAGCTTCCTTCCATCACTCTCAACCAAGTAATCTATGTCAATCAGAGGGATTGGCACTGGATTAGGGTTCTTTATGAGCACATCAACAACAAGATCTACCTTGTGAAGATTAATTGATGGAATGTGTATCGCAGTAACATCAGCAGAAGGCTTCCCAAACCCAATAGCTTCCTCAATCTTCTCACCAATGTCGTGAATGAAATCCTTCACCTTGTCAATGAATCCACCCTTCCCTTCCTCTTTGTCATCTTCCTTGTGCTTTTCATCCTTGGTACCCCTTTCCACCACCTCTGGCTCATCAGATGTCGACATATCTAAATCACAGATGCCAAATTTTCACATAAGTTAGCTTCATCAAGATCCAATTCCAACCCAATCACACAACCAATCAAAGTCAACCAAAGTCACAAGTTAACTCTCTGATCAATTATTTGCAAAGGAAAAAACACTGCAACATGCTGGATCACTTACATCAGCATTTGATAGTTACAAACACACGAATCAAAAATACAAACTTTAGATCTCCATGATCCAAAAATTCAACCAAACTTGTCATTCCATATCAGGGTGATGATAATAGGAAAAAAAAATCAACTTTATTTGCATTTTGATAAGTAATTACTTTTTGCAAGTAGATTTCCCAGGAATCAAAAATAGAAGATGCACAGAATCATAAGACTGTCAATGCTTGATTATTTGAATTGAATACAGGATACCATCCTCACAAAATGAGGAAGCATGGCCAAATTGGCCTTAAAGGGGATCAAAAAAATGGAAGATACTGGGTGGGAATGAAGCAGAAACATGAGAAAGAGTGCAGAGAAAGTACCTGAGAATTGAAATGAAACGAGTGATCCAAGAGAGAGAGAAAGAGTATGTAAATGTGAATCAGATTAACACAACACAACAACAACACTCAACAGCATAGAGATCAAGATTTTGTAGGTGGAAAATAAATACAACAAAAGAAAGTGAAAAACAATTAGCTGTGATAATGAAGGGTCGGATATTTGGCACGAAGACAAGACGAATGGTAGCCGTTGATTGAACTTTGACCACAAATCCAGCATAGCATGGTCCACACGGAATGTACATGGTTTAAAGAGGGAAAATGCGTAAATAAAGATTTCAACTATACTAACAGCTACAACTACAAAGTTCAGCAAAAAGTCAAAATATGATGAACTTATCTTTTTCTTGTTTATTAAATATTGAGTTCATATTATTGAATGTTTTTTACAAAATTATTATGGCTTATTTTTTCATTTTTGTAAACTTTGAAATAATTCTTTTAGTTTTCGTCATATGCCTAAATTTTTGTTTTAGTTTTCATTAAAAATATTTAAAATTAAAATTTATTCATTTTACAGAAAGTAAAAAGTAAAAGCACTCTTTATATCGATTAGTGTAGAAGACAGAACACCTACCAGTCAAGAGTTGGCAGTATTAAATATTTTGATACAATATGTTCTTGATTATTTTAATTAACAAAAATTGTGAAGTTTAAAACTAAATTAATAAATAGTAGTATTCAAGCAAATTTTAAAACATGGGGACGCTAAGTTGGTAAGCAACGGATATCTTATGCACTGAATTTTGTAGAAAAAAAATAGTATATAAAGAATAAAGTACATAAAAAAATAGAAAAGAAAAAATAAACAATAAATAGAATATATTGTTGGAATATCATTTTAAAAACAAAAAATAAGTACATAGAAAATAATAATAAACAGACTATTTTTAATTTTTTTTTCTGTAATATATGTTTCTAGCACTTTTAATCTGAGAAAAAAAAAACACTGAAACATCATGAAAGGTCAATTTTTGAAAAATTCACCACAATTGAACTGTTACAAAATGTTAAAACATTCACTGAGCGTTTCTTTTTTGCAACTTCAACATGTTTGTGTTGTACTTTCTTTGATATTTATTCTTCCTTATTTTAACTTTATCAAACCCTCACATTCTTTTTTAAAATGTTGATGCATAACTACATTAATACTTTAAATATATAATGAGCTTTTTTTTTATAGTTTTTGTTTTTATTTGTAGTTTTTGCTGCAAATTCTTAGTATACTGATAAACGTATAGTATCCATTTATGTGTCTACGACAGAACATTGGATTCTTGAGGTAAATGGAGTAATATAAACATTGGATTCTTTTATATCACAAATGAAAGAAGAACAAGATTCACATATTGTCCTGTTCACGAGGTCAGTGTCCATAGACAACAGCAATCAGAATTCTCAGTAATTGTCTGTCCATAAAAATACAACCAATTAGCATTTCAATACAAAATGCTATGACTAAGCAACCTAATCTCACAGGCAAATAAAAATATGCCTTGAACTGATGAAACAAAATTATATATATATGATTCAGACCACAAGGTGTGAATCACTACAAGCTAAACCAATATTATAAGGAAGATTTCAAGAGTTTAAATAACACTTATGGTAATAATACAAGGTAGAAAAACTCATAATTACAAGGGTAGGGGAAAAATATGTAAGGAGACTCATGATGTCCCCAGAGGAGCTCTGTCATCTGGTCCAGCAAGCATGATCTGTCATTGTTTGCAGTTTCAATTTAGCAATGGTGGTGGTCAAAAAGAGAGAAAGAGAGAAAAGATCAATTCTCAAATTCTAACCAATGTGTTAAGTTTCAGAAGGACATACATTACAGTCAAATGCAAATCTCCTTGCAAGCATGATGGCAGCATTCCTTTCTCGCTCTGATTCAAAAGCTAATACAAAAGAATGCCCTTGCTTTGGCTGCCAAAAAGCTCCCTGTGCTGCTGCATTTCCACCTCCTCTAACACCACAAAGCTAAAGAAAACAAGATCAAAGGGCTGTGGTTAACCAAATTCATTTATCATAAGTGACAAGAGCACAAGAACAAATGCATTTTCATGAACACAGATAGAATCGAATAATTCAATGCACAAGGTGTGTGTCTGTGTGTATATATCAGCACAGTGATTAACAATAATATAGAGAATGAGTACAAGAAAGAGGTTAGAGCATTGATTTGCTTTTCACAATCAAAATATAAATGGTGTCAAGAGTTCTAAATACCTGCATTGAACTTGAATAGTATTCTTTGGCAATTGTGGTCTTTCCTTTGCAGAGTTTTATTCTCATCTTTCCAACATGAAGCACATGGATAGATTCAGTTGGAGGTGAACCATTCATTTGAGTTACAACTACCTGAAAAAGTATTAAATGAAACTACAACATTATTATCATGTAATCTGACTAGATGTCACTTGTAAACTTTATTTTGAAATGTGAAGAGCAAAGTACGAGATAACAACAGTTTGTCAAAACTAAAAATTTTGATTAAATGGGTAAGCAACAACTATGAAACCTTACACCTTTGGATAAAAAAACAGCTCAACTTAACAAGGCACGCATGTAAACAAAAGTTAAAAGGAACAGAACAACATACGTTAAATTCAGTGTCATGTTTGCGCACAAGTGCCTCAACATAGGTTCCCAAACCAGCAGCTGCATGAGAGTACAGAAGAAATTTAAGCTCAACAAGACGGCACAGCAAAATGTGTCTCTACCTCTTAAAAAAATAGATAACAAAACAACTTTATATTTAAAATAGAAACATGCGCAGAAGCAATGCCTCTTAGTGACTTCTACTATAGCAAATGAGGATATGTCAAATTGAAACCAGACCTGGATCTATTGGACCAGCAGTTGAAAGTGTGACATGCTCACTTTCTGAAATAACATCAGCTTGCAATATACGCCCAACATCAAAAGGCTCAGGGGCGTAAACTGATTTCGTTGCTCCTGTGAAAGTTATACTATATGATAAGGAAAGATAAAAATGATGAACTTACTGGATGACATATTTAACAACAACCAGTCTTCCGGCATCTTAAACAGCACAGCATACATAATAAGCTCCACTGACAGTTATGTTTGGCTAGCTTAAATGTATAATAGCCAGAAAATGCAAGTCACAATCTATGAATTAAGATCTTACAAAGTGATTCAGACCTAACTCAACCCTACAAAATCAGTTTGTAATATGAAGTTTACATTCATTTATATACTAAAAGATGGGCATGTATCTCTTGTGGGTGTGACTGAATAGTGAGTGACATGATAGAATTAATAAACCTCACCAGAATAGGTCCGGATACCATCTTATAAAATAGTTTGAGTCTAACTAAATTAATCATTAGTATTAGTATTTAAACAACACAAGTAGTTACATTGAACATTCATCTTATAGGAATATAATTTTCTATGAATACTAAAGGATAGAACTATCATAATCATAACTGTTATTTGCCTTCCGGAAAGTGACCAATAATAGAAAATGCAATACAATCAGTAGGAGATATGCATAAATCATGAATCAGCCAACTCGCTAGTTAAAAATAAATAAATAAATAAATAAAAAAGAAAAACACAGAAAAAAAAAACAGAAAAACTACCTGATATAAGTTCTTTTTTTGCATCATCAGGTGATACACGATACCACTGAATTGTACATTTAGAAACTTCGGGAGCATTATCAGAGCAAGGTTGAATTTGCAAGTAAGAACCTAAGGTTTCATTCCCCTCAAGTTCATATAAGTGAGGAATATTCTCCCCGCCTTTCTTTGTCCTAGTTAGCTGAAAAGTATTATGAAGGATTAACAATAAAAGAAGCTTACAATGATCAATGGAAAAATAAAAACACTGTTCAACATCAATGCCCAAACACTAATTCAAATGAATAAAATCATGGAATTTCCGAACACACCATGTCAAGAATTAGAAGATTCTCCCATGTATCTAAAGATCATACCGCCTCAGCAAAGAAATATGGAAAATTGAATAGCTCATGTTTTTCATGTAGTATTTAAAAACATTTCCTTATATATCAATCATCAGAAAATAAAGCAATTATGAAAGGATTATAGGCCCAGATTTTAAGTGTTGCCAGAGAATTTGGCAGTATGAAGGTAAATACTGCATGACACAAAGCGGAGGTGACAAAAACGCTAGCTGATAAAAGGGGGAAACCAAACACTTGAGGATTCCAGCAAGCATCTCATATTACTACTCCATGTGAAACTTTCACACGCTCAAGTCCCTCTCATAAAATATCCTCCAATGGTCATGGTACACAACAATTCTCAAGGCATGTCATCCCCAAAATCCATGCATGATGCAAAACCATGTTAAACATATTTTCAACCAAAAACCAGAGTGCAAAACCAAATTCAACTTACAAAACGTGATTCATCATAACATGGTGCTTAAAACCCCAATAACTATCTAAAGTCTTCCACATGATACTGAGAGTATATCATAGAATTGACCATGGGTGGTTTATATGACACACATACCTCCTTCTGAAGTCTAAGATACTGTCTAGTCTTCTCAGCAAGTTGAGCCCTCAATGCTCGAAGTTCATGCTCCATATCCATGACCTAGAATTTAATCAACAATCAATATAATCATCTATCTTAAATAACTTAATAAAAAGTCTTAACAATATCGAAAAAAGAAGTCTATGAAAAAAACGGAAAGAATGCTAATTCAACAAAGGAGATCAATCAAGATACTGGCACACCTAAGAAAAACGGAACCCAGAAAAAGAGAAGGCATTCGAAATAGCAATCAGATGGAAGAAAACATAGGTACATGTGTATGTGTTCATATATACCTTGCTTGGCTGATGCAGCATTTTTATTCTTCGAGCCTCTTGAACCTCCTTCATTAATTGTTCCATGTCCTGAAAGATAAAACCTTTTTTTGTTGAAATGATTATTACTAAATTAAGACACACCAACAGTATTTGTTTCCTCGTATAAAAGGAAAGAGAAAGCAAAAACAATTGAGTGGGAATGACAAACAATGCATGAAAAGGAGAAGCAGTAGCTCAATTGCATGAAACCTTGAAGCATAATTGTAAACATAAAGGTAAAATACTGAGCAAAACTCTCATCTTCCACTTTCACTTGTTCTTGTGTCAGATAACCAGCAAATATATACTGTGAGCCTATTTGGATAAACTTTTCAACAAACGCATATTACCAACTCCCTATAATAAAACATGATAAATGATAAGTAAATAGCACAAACTTGTTTCCCAGAGGCTTGAGACATTCTCTCATGTTCTTGTAGTGCCTCTTCAACTCTTTGAACTGCTGCTCTGGCATCCTCTATTTCAGCACGAGCAAAAGCTCTTTCTTCATCAACAAGTTTCTTAGCATCTTCAGAAGCCTAAAAATTAAATGAACTATCAACATCGGACAAGGAATTTCTTTATGCAGCTATGGAAAAAATATTTCATTACCAGAAACTAGTATATTCGTGGAGTTATATAGTTAATATGCAACATTCTGGTCTAGAACAGAATTACAATAATGCATTGCTCAATTCATGTACGTGCACAATTCATGTAATTGCACAATTCATGCTTTCTTATTTCATTGTTGGGACAAAGTGCTTGGAAATCTTTTTGCCGAAACTTGTGACATCTCTGTGGAGCTCAGCAAAGAACTTTTTCAGGAAACTTCTTCAGTAAGGATTGTAAGGGACTGGAGTCCTCTTTGATGCAATTGCTGATTTCATTGTGTTTACTTTTATTGCTTATAAAGAGGATTTCTTATAATGCTTGATCTTCTTTTCTTTTGCTATTTCTAATCAAAATTCTGTCATCACCATGTAAAACAGGACAGCTCACCTGCTTAAGAAAATTTGCAAGCTTCTTCACCTCTGCCTTCTCTTGTATTAGTTCTCCTTCCCTCTGAGTCAACTGAACTGCTAGAGCTTCAACCTGAAGAATGCACAGAATAAATTTACAATTTAGAAGACTGTGAATGCACAGATAAATTGGCACTGCAACCAACCTTCTACTAAAAAAATTAAAAGAAGTTTAAATTCATTTTTATTCATGGAGCAATGAAAGCATTATCTAGATAAGATGCACTTCTACAAGTATATACAAAATTTAAAAGAAGTATTTCCAAGTTCATTCTCAATTTGACTTCTCTAGCAATACACAAGACTTTATACTATAGAGCCAGCTTCATATGAAAAAGAACATAACAATATAGATATGAAAACCTGATTATTAGGTAGAAACAAAGTAGAAGTAGATATCTTCCTTTTTAAAAATAAAAATAAGAAAGAACTAACCATAGCAATAGCTTCTTCCACATCATCCTTGTTTCTGCCTGCCACACGCCCTTTTAAGGATTCAAGTGCATCTCTAAGTTTCTTCAAAAGAACATGTTTTTCCAAAGATGCTGCCTCTCTAAGTCTAGCCTAATTTCACCAGCATATGAAAAGCTTAGTTTAAAAAAGGAACATCCCTTTCTTCAAAAATTATGAATATGATCACTGGTTATTTGAATTACAAGCACTGTAAAATAACAATCTCAGGTTGCAAAACCCTCCAAAGGAATAACTGTATTCCAATGTAAAAAATAATTGAGTTTTAACCAGAACAAAGGGTAACCTCTTCAGACAACTTAGCCGCAGCAGCCAAACCCTTCTCGAATTTACTGGCAAGGTCACGAACCGAGAGACGATTATGCTGCTCCAACAGCTGAGCAGTCTCACGTGCAACAACTTCCTTCATAGACAGCACTCTAGGATCATCCTTTGTCTCCATTATCTGATTGTTAGCTCCAATTCTGTAATTAGGAAACCGACTAGAAGCAAAGACAACATCAGAAGACACCGCAGGCACGGCCTCTTTTTGCATTGTATCACCAAAATCACGAGTCACCCTTGTCATTTTTCACACTCAATTGCCTCTGCCAATCACAAAACCAAACCTTTTATAGCTTACAACAATAATACAAAAAAGGGAGCATATATACACACATGAAGAACAAAAACAGAAGCACTTTACAAACAAAACATACAAAAAGTGAGAAACTGATAAACAGAGATACCCCAAGTCCACAACCCAATAAGCCTATTGAAGTCAAAGCATATTTTGAGAGTTTTTCAGACGGAAATTAAACCCCCCTAATCATCCTTATTTCCACTCCTTTTCTTATTTTTTTTCTTTTGGGTTAAACTTAAAGCAGCAAGGAAAAGGCTAACAAGAAAAGGACAAAAAGAAAGCTTTAACTTACAGATGATGAGAAGATAGAAAATGGGTAGATATGCTTGTGATTCTAGGATCAGATGCAAAGGGGTTTGCTCAAATTTGGTTATACACACACAAGCAGTGGTCAGATCAATGGTTTGAAAGAAAGAGAGAGAGAATAAGCACTTAGCATATGGATAGAGAGAATGAGAAAGATGAAAGCTTGCTTTTTGAAAAGAGGAAAAGGAATAGGTTGTGTGTTGTGCCGCCCGTGTGTGAAGTGGCCCCGCTCTTACGGGATTTTAGTGTCAACGTTTTGTGTTGTATTGTCTTTGTGTGATCCTTTGCCACACACAACACAATACAACACAACACAACAGCTTTGAATGGAACTAGGCTACTTGGATCCTTGTCTTTAAGATGTTACGCACAACTATGGTGTTTGTTTGTTCTTATTACTAACATAACCATTACATTACATTGTCACCATTTTCATGCTTCAAACTTGAATTTCTTCCATTTTCAGGGTCCCATTCAAACCCCATTTCTAGCTGTTCCTTCAGCCTTTACTTCACTCACACTTCCATTTTCATTTTGCTTTAAAAAATTAAGGCTGGCAATGGAAACCCTATCCCTCTTTTTTTCTATTATTTGATCTGCAATTATATTATTCACGTTCAATGAATTCGAGATAGCTTTCCGTGTTGGTTCTTTGACTGGGATTTGATTTTCGTGCGCGTGACTGAAGTTGAAGGAAAACATTCCAAAATATCATTTTTTTCTTAAACAAGCTGAAAAAAAAAAGTTAAATCAATAATCTCCTAATTTTACCTATTAATTTGGGAGATCAGTGTTCCAATAATGGAAGATGATATCATATTTTTCTTCTATAACGTGTGTGCGAATAAATTATGGCAGGCTGGATAGTTGACATTTTGTAATCCATTTGTTTATCTTTCCTAATAAACCTAATTCAGAATTAATCACAATTAATTGCTTATTACCATTAGGTCATATATTAAAGGGAATAATTTGCTCCTAATTTATAATTGTTTGGTGTATATATAATGTAGATGAAGGTAGAGGCAAAATTTTCACATAATATCATCATGTTATGGATTTATTATTATGCCTATGTCTCAAAAACATTGGTTCAATTAATAATATTTTTAAATAGAATTCGGATGGTAATTTTATATTAAATATTTGAAGAAAAAAAAAATCGTCATTTATTGTCAATAAATCTTAATTCGATAAAATTATATTTTATAAAAAAATATTTGTGATCTATAAAAATATGAGCATTTATAAGACCTTTCGTGAAATATGGTATAGATTATTTTGCGATAATTTGAAGTATTAATATTAATTTGATTATTTTAGTTTTCTTTTGTAAATTATTCTCTTTATTTTAAGAAATTTATGTAGGATTCACACAATAACATTGTTTTTATTAATAAATAACTTGTAGAAGAAACTTTGATTAAAAATGACTGGTCTTTGTGATTTATAGGTTAAATTTATATTTTATCTATTTACAACAACTTAAATTATTAAAAAAATAGAAAAATTAAATATAAAATATGCGTAAAAGATAAAGTACGTGGAAAAGGCTGTTAGGTTCCATCTCCATCACGTTTTCTTTTTTTCTGAAATTTCATTTAAAATAAACAGAAATGCAAAGAGTGTCACTATTTCAGTATTCTATAGAAATTAAATTATTACAACTCCTTTACACTTTTTCTTTTCTTTTATCTCTCTTTGTCATGTCACATAGATTTAATTTAAATTCAATTTTAAATTTCGACAAACCTGTCTTTATTTTAAGAAGAGATATATACATACTCAAAATTAACTATTTTAAATTAACCTTATTTAATAAAGATAATGAAATATATTGTTATTACTGAAATTCTTTCTTATATTATAGTCACATCTATTAGTTATCATCTATCCAATGATGAAGATTTCAAAAGTTTGAATTAATTTAATTGTTGGATGATAATTATATGTTTCTTATTATCAATCATCAAATCCAATGATAAGATTTCAAAAGTTTGAATTAATTTAATTTAAATAAACAATTTTTTGTTCTGCGACACGGCTTAAAGAATTTTTTAAAAATTATTTATAAAAAATTATAAAATTAAGGATTAACGAAATTAAAATAAAATGCTTAGATTTTTATTCTAAAAAAAATTGTCACATGATCAATTAGAAGACATTATAAGTTCTAAGGATTATGTGATGTCAATAGTTGAAACTCAAGCTTAAAAAAAAGTTATCGATAAAAGTTTGATAAACTTTAAGGATTAATTAGATTAAGATTGAAATTCTTGGTGTTTAATTAAAAATAATAATAAAATTTAAGATTAATCGGAACATAATTAAAAATTTAGACATCTTTTTGAAAATGTCACGAGGATTAAAAATCAATTAAAATTTAGAGTTCATAATTATAAAACAATAACGTTTTAGGATGATTAAGTGCTTTTTTTTCTCTTTATTTCATTTTTCTCTTAATCTTAATAATGCTAATTTATTATATTTATTTATCAGTGTAATAAAATATTTATGTTTCTTTAATCATTTCATTTTTAGATACAAACCCTATATTCAGAATTCAGAAACATATCTAACGTCAGTTTTCACTTTTGAGCAGAGAAGCCTCCGATTCCGGCACGGTGGGCGGCATTGCAGATTCTCGGTGGTTCATCTCCGCGCCGACGTGAGTTCCTTAATCCTTTCCTTTTTCAGCTGTGAAGATGTTGAGAATTTCATGGATGTGTATTATTCCATTTTCATCTGTGAATATCTTTATCAATGCAAACCATGAATTTTTAGTACTTGTTCTGTCCTGGTCTTGGTTATATTATATGCACATATATTATATCTCCCCGTGGATAATATATGAGAAATTTTCATGGTGATTGATTATTCACCTTCAGACCCGGAATCTGCTTTGGAATTATTACATTTGATGTAATTAGCCAAATTATGCCGTTCCTGTCATGATTAAATCGCATCTTCAAGTTGTCTAAGTATTTGTTTTGTGTTTGTGAAATAGGTTAACATAATGTAGGAATATAGTTAGATTGGAGGAATTATTAGAGCTTTATTCGATCTTAAATTTGAGTCCCGAGTTTTATAAGAAATCTCCATTGAAACATAACGATATAACACGAAAAGGATTTTAAATTCATGACTTGAGATCTTAAAAGAATTCAGTCTTAACCTAATAATTAAATTAGCCTTTAAGTTGTAACGAATTGAATTGTAAATAAAAAATTATAAAAAGTAGATGTTATAGGATCTTTAGATTGGACCAAAACTTGTAAGAAAGTCTTAAAATGATGTAACAAGGTGGTAGAATAAGAACTTGTAAAATCATCTTCATCAGGAGATGTTTACACAGGTGTTTTAATAAAGTACTAGTTGTCTGAAGCAACTTTTCATTGGAGGAATATGAGATGATACGCAAGTTGCATAAAAATAGTTTGTAGCTGATATGTCAAGAAATCGTTGCTTGTCAATAAGAAAATAATTTTTTGGGCCAAGGGAGAGGGAGTGCAAATAAAGAGAGTATAAAATAAGGAGATGGAGAGAGTAAACATATAAAATAATGAGTTAGAGTTTCTTAATGTTTTTTTTTTCTATTAGAGCAAATTTGAGTATGAGTTGAAGTTTCTTAAAAAAAAAACTCAATTTGAGAAAAAATTGATATGAGTTGCTTAAAAATAATTTGAACCACATTTTACATTTTTCAATATGGGGAGTTGCCCTAAGAAGGTCTAATGAGATCCTGTCAGTTTTAATCAATATTGTACAAAACATATTCAAGTTTTTCATTTTACTCGAAAGAATTAACCGTAGTTAAATCTCCTAAGCCACTTAATAATGCATCATTGGATGATGATACACAAATATCTTATTTAACACCCATCCAACACCAATAAAATATTACTTTTATTTTAAAATATAAGTTGATTTAGGATAAATTAACTAGAAAGTAAACATATTTTTTTATTAGGTGTTAAAGGAGTGTAGGAAATTGAAAGTTCTACATGTAAAATTGTCCGATAGAGCCTATGACATGATAGGTAAACAGGCGAGATAAAGCTTTGTAATTAGGAACATCAAGTTTAGCCCGATTCACCACTACGGCAATTCTTTTGTCCTTTTCTCTATCTACAAAACCTGTGTCAGATTGGATTTTTCAACACCGTTGTAATCTGATAAGATACAATTATCCATTTTGTTTCAAGTAATCAAAAAATGTTTTTTGGTGCAGTGGACAGGCATGTCAGATAAAGATGAAGAGTTGGCTATGCCAAGGGATGCAAAGATTGTGAAGTCTTTGTTGAAATCAATGGGCGTGGGGGAATACGAACCTCCTGTTATACACACGTTCCTTGAGTTATGGTATCGCTATATAGTTGATGTGTTAACGGATGCCCAAGTGTATTCAGAGCACGCAGGCAAGTCCGAAATCGACTGCGATGATGTTAAGCTTGCTATTCAATCCAAGCTTAACTTCAGTTTCTCGCAACCACCTCCTCGCGAGGTAATATTAGTTATTTTATATTTTTCAATATTCTTACCCAGTGGTTACATATTATATTTTTTTGTTGTTGAATTTAGGCTGGTTGTGATGTTTCTAATAGAAACTACAGAACTCCTATTCCCAAATGCTTTTATTTTCTGCCTTATTTGTAGTTAAAAACTAAACAGGTGTTGCAAGTCTCACGCTAATATGAGAGATTTTGGCATGTTTATGTACTTCAATTTAAGTAAAACCCACGAGGAGAAAGTTGTTCAGTTCTGTTAGTTTCTAATATTAGGAGATATGTTTCATGGAGGAACCTCTTTCAAACTGAACATCCTGAATGGAATGATGACACTAACATCTAAGACCACAATTGCAAAAGCTTTGGTCTAGATCAGTGGTTTTGTTAGGAAAGAAATCACATGTATTACTTCTTGAACGAGTGTTTAATTTAGTGAGTTGGCAGGTGCTTCTGGAGTTGGCTCAAAACCGCAACAAGATACCACTGCCAAAGACTATAGCTGGGCCTGGTATCCCGCTTCCACCTGATCAGGACACGTTAACCAGTCCGAACTACATGTTTGGAATTCCAAGCCAAGGGTCTGGTGAACCTGAAGAAACAGAGGATGAAGAAACTAGTATTCCCAACCCCTCTCAGGAAGAGAAGACAGACATGCAACAGCAGGATCCCCATCAAAGAGTATCATTTCCAACTTCCTTTCATGATTAACAATCTTACTATAGCTTTACACGAACTTGTTTTACTACAGTGGTAGTAACAAAAACTAAAATTTTGTAGCTTGTTCAATTTGTACTTTTGACAAATTGGTTTCAAAACGGCTCGTTGCGGTCTGAAGTTCTTGTGAACTGAGACTTCACCTCAGCTCTCTATAGTTGTTGGTTTGGAGCCATGGTAATTCTGATAGGGTGAGAAGATGGAAAGTGGAAGGAGGAAGAAAAAGAAAGGATTTTTATAAAAATGGTGACGTCACCAATAAATTATTTGAGGGGAGTAGCTGATAGCTGACAACATTCTATTTTTTTTTTTGTATTATTGTTGGTAGAGAAGCTAAATAAAATAAAATGATGTCTTCTAAAATGATTTAAAAAATAGCAATTAACAGAATGGACGTCAATAGCTGTTATTTATTATGTATTTGCTTGTGTTTATTCCTTTGTCTTGAAATATTTATATTGAACACTGAAAATTTTATATTAATTTCATAAATTATACATTTAAGAAAAGAAAATTAGTTTCTTATTCAAATCATATTAAAATATTTGTTTGTAACATGCTTTATTTATTTTTATTTGTTATAATTTAAAAAGAAATCCTAAAATGCAAATAACAGTAACATTAAAAATGTGTTTTATAATAGCTTTAGAGTATTAATCGTACTCAGTTATTGTTTTCTTACCTTGCTAGTTTAATATTTGAGAGAATTATGTTTTGGTACGGTACCAACATTTTACTAATTTTTTTATACGGATTTCTAAATCTGTTTAACATATTTTTTTAAATTGTTTTTTTAATTTTAAATTTAATAAATAAATAATTTATTTTAATATTTTAATTAAATTTTTTAATTTTAAAAATATTAAATTACCTTTATTATAAAATTTAAAAAATATTTAGTTTATTTTAATATAGGTTATTATTTCAATAGTTATTATTACAATTGTAATAATACTAAAAATAATAAAAATATAAAATCTGATTTAATATATTTTAACATATTAAATTATATTAAAATTAATTAATTATCTATGAAAATTTAAATTAAAAACAAAATTTGAAAAATATGTTAAACAATTTTTAAAAACCATTAAAATATAAAAACAAAATTATATTAACAGAATTAGAAAAAAATAATCATATTAACAAAATTATTAGATAAAATTTACATTAGAAAGCAAAATTTGAAAAAATATGTTAAATGGTCTTTGAAAACCTTAACGTGTTAACAGATTTTGAAAACCATTTAACATATTTTTATTTTTTTTAATTTAAATTAATAAATAGTTTATTTATTTTAATATGATTTAATATATTAAATAAGATTTTACATTATTATTATTTTTATTATTAGTATTATTAGTATTATTTTATTATTACAATTGTAATAATAATTATTAAAATAATAACATGTGTTAAAATAAACCAAATATTTTTTAAAATTTTATAATAAAAGTAATTATTTAAATGGAGTGTATAAAATAAAGACCTACACTTGAAATGAAATAAGCGGAAAAATAAAAAATTTAAATGAAGCAGTTTTGATTTAAAAATTGGTTGAGATTTTTAACATATCATAGAATTTAATTAAAAAGAAAAAGAAAAGGAGTTTAAAAAGGAAGACACGTAAATAATTGAGAAAAATGGGAAGAGAACACAGTAAAACAATTTTTTTAAAAAAGATAAATGTTTTCTTTTAGAAGAAATAGTATAAACCTCAAGACATAGCGTATTGTTGATTGATCTGTTAAAAGCTTTGTAATTAATTAAAGTATGAGAAATTGACCTTATTTTATTAGTGATCATTGCAATTGTTAATTTTAAATGTTTTGACCGATGGTGTGATTTTTGTGCTCCATTGAGTGATTATGATGTTTTTCTTTGTCTTTCTAAACAATTTGGGAAGAGAAAATTTTTTAAAAAGTAAGGATTAGATTTTCTTCTAATAATCTTGAAACTTATTACATAACTGAAATGAATACATAAAATTATTTCTTTTAGATTAAATCCTTTTAAAAGTTTCTTTCTATGTGGAGTTTTCTCAAGATCTCGTCTTATACGTGGATTTTTACTAATGAAACTCTTGTACATGGCATTTTCTAAATGAAACATTTTAAAAATTGGGATTTTTCTGAAAGATTTTAAAATTAAGGTTAATTGAAATTTGAATTGAGAAGAGAAATTCTGAAGCTTCAAATTGGTAGGATTTCAACCATGGAAGCATCTCTGTTCTACGTTCATCATCAAGCCCAGATTCACTTGCAAACAGAAACCAATCCAAAAATCATCATCCTCATCGTGACCCAAAAGACGCGAAACTCCTTGCATGCTCCTCATCTCCTTGGCACAACCTGCATCAGAAATCGGGACCAGAGAAAAGTAAATTTGTGCAACAACCCAAGAACCCTGAATTAAACCCTATGAAAAACCCTAAGCGCAAATTTCGTCTACCCCTCTTCTCCATCTCGTGCCACTCAAACCTTCATCCGACAACCATGGCAACCAATCAAACCAGAATCGCGTCACCCAGGAAACCATCAATACCAGTCCAATCCACTTAAGCCACGGCTGAAAGCGAGCAGCCACCATAGAAGCAAGAGAGTGTTTTCCCCTTACCAATATAAAACCTAATTCATGAAACCCTTGCACAGACCACTTCAGATTTTCTCTTCCTAATTTTAAACCCAGATCAAAATTTGCATCCCAATTTTACAAATGTTTGTTTAAGATAATGCTCAGTACAAATAAAAACCCAGGTATAGGGTTTGTGCACGCCACATCTCTAAAATTATTCACGTCACGCTCACAGATAAGCAAAAACTTAACTCCGTCAATTTGATTTAATGGCAGAACCCAATTGATTTAATTTTTCAATATTAAAAATCTAATTGGCAAAACTTAAAAGATGAGATGTAACTGGGAGAATCCAACAAAAATAAGAACATCACATTTGGTTTAACCTTCTTTTATTATAACTTATTACATATATTTTTTTTTTATTACAACTTATTACATATCTGAAATTATTTGATTTTTATAAAATTATATATGAAATAAAACATGTGAATGAATTATATATATATATATATATATATATATATATATATGATATTCTTTATTTAATTATAAAAAAACAATTATTTCAAAGTGAATCATATATTATAAATAATATATAATGACTCTTTTCATACTATTAAGGGATGTATGTTTCTTAATAAGAGATTAAATTGGACCAAAATTTCAAGGAGAGACTAATTCTAAATTAATCAACCTTAACACAATTATATTTTTAAGCATTATAAAAAAATATTTAATAATAATTCAAATTAACAATACATATACACAATATTTTGATAATTTTTTTATTATTTATTACTTAATTATTATAATTATTATTTAAATTTAAAATAAAATATATAAAAATTAATTAATTTTATAAAACTTATTTTAATTAGGGTTAAGTATATTTTTGGTCTTTTAATTTTTTTATGTAATTTTAAAAATAAGAGATTAAATTAGTCCAAAATTTCAAGGAGGGACTAATTCTAATTTTTACTATTTAGAGAGAAAAAACATATTTAATCTTTTAATTATTAAATATTAAATATAATTCAGAAAATACTCGTGCAATGAACGTTACAAATATTAGTTTATTCACCAAAATTTTCTAAATAAACAAATAAAAAGAATCTGATACAAAATTATTGTTGTAAGTAACTCTTGTAGGTAAGAAATGCTAAAAAAACAGAACAAAAAACTAAAATCCATTAAACATACTATACTGTAAGAGAAAACATATATATCTAAATAAATAGCATCTACTTTCTTCTTTCCATATAGTTTAAAAAATGAGGTTGAAGCATATTAGAAAGATCAATGGGTTGAAATCCTTGTGATGGACCTGGTCGATTTGACAGGCTCTGGAATGTTGCATCGCACTGCAATTCAGCAGGAAGAGTTTGCAAAGCAACATTATTATACGGCTGCATTGTTTGAATATTTGCATTGTAATAGCACAATGATGAGTTTTGGTTTTTGTTTGTTCTATCTTCCTGTTGTGTATTCATTCTGTGATCACTTCCACCAACTTGATTATTCCAATCCACTGCTATATTTTTTTCTATCAATTGGTTGAAGTTTTGATGACCCAATTGAAACAAACAAGGTAGAGAACTTTGGCTGAGATGACATGGATAATATGGTACTTGATTGTTATCATTAGTAGGAAAAACCTGCGTTTGAGACATGTTCTGCATGAAAAACCTTTGTTGGTTTGGAGCCAACAAAGGAACAAGTGCTTCATCATTGTCTGGTTCTGCTATTGCTTTTCCCTTTGAATCTCGTTTGAACATGTTCATCCTTTGATTACAAGCTTCAAGCTTAGCATCCAAAATGCTTACAAACATCCTCAGCTGTTCCTCTTGAAGAGTATTGTAAGAGTCATCCCAGGTTGGATACGTGAGCTGGATCTTCTCTTTGTGCACTTTGGAAATCTCTCCTTCGATTCTTTTCATCCTTTCATCGAAATACTCTTCCACATCATACACCTTTGGACGCCTATCACTGGTAGTGTTCAGATATTTCTGAATCACACGTTTCAACTCTCTTGGGTCTTGTGGCCATGTTTCAGGTTCATCAAGAAAATTTGAAGCAAAGATAATCACACCAACGTCAACTGAACAAAGTGTTGAAAACTCGTAAACTTTCTTTATTAATCCGTTCTTTCTCTTCTGAAATGTTGTCTTTCTAGCCTTCTCTTTCTCTATCAGATCCATGGGTATCCTTCCACGTCCCATTTTCTGCTATACACAACAATAATTGCCCGCATTCACTATCCAAGTGTTTGCACAAGGGAAAAAGTCTCTTAACAACTCTTTTTTGACAATTTTTTGACAACGCATACGTGACAATCTATGATTGGTCCCTTTCAAATATTTTTTTAAACATAAATTCAAACAAACCAATAAAATGATGACACGTGTCTTGTTGTAAAAAAGTTGTTAAAAAAGAGTTGTCAAAATATCATTGTCCTTGCATAAAAGTTTATACATACACAAACAAACACTAATGGATCATGATATTTTAACAACTTTTTTACAATATTGGTCTGTTTGAATTTATTTTTAAAAAAATATTTGAAACAAATCAATCACAAACTATTACGTATGCGTTATAAAAAAAATTGTTAAAAGAACTTTTTTCAACGGTAATATATGAAAAATATTTTTTTTAACAACTTTTTTTACAACACTTTTACAATGCTAATGTAATAACATTGATCCATTTCAAATATAAAAATCAATAAAATAATAACACATGATCTATTATTAAAAAATAATTAAAAAAAGTTGTTAACATGTCATGGTCGTATTATATAACAATATTTTGCAACAACAAAATTGTTTCTTTGCATCAAAATAGAAATAAGCTGAGAGTTAATCACTTCATAGCAATTTTAAGAAAGAAAACGTATCTTTAACAAATTTTTTTTACAACATTTTTATAACAGCTTATATCACAGTTTGTGATTGGTCTGTTTTAGATATAAGAACTAATAAAATAGTAACATATAATCTGTTATCAAAAGATATTGTTAAAATATCATGATCCTTTTAAGAACACAAAATCATCCAAGTTCTGGTTGTGATGACAGTGTTAGGCTGAAGATATGCAGCAAAAAGAAAACCAAAGTTTTCGCATAAATGCAAACAAGATAAATGACATTAACATTTTCATGATTCAAAAGTTTACTATTTTGTTCAAGTATAAGTGCACATACCTCTTTGATCTTCCTTTTTCCTTTTTCTCAGCAATCGTTTACTTCCTGAAGAAAGTCTGGTTTCTATTATCTCTTAAGCTTTTCTGGTTTTCTTTGCTTTCTATACATATATGGCATGATAGCCTAATGAGCGCTGTCTTAATCTCTCATTAAATAATAATCGGGATTTTAATTATAATTTCCTTTTTTACCTTTCAATTTGTTTTATTGTTTTAGATTATAATTGGATTATCCTTAATTAATTAAAAAAATATAAACCATTATTACAAAATCTCGACCTATGAAATATATTTTCATTATATTATTTATAAAAATAAATATATTTAATGACTTAAATCTTTTAAAGTTAATTAATGGTATCAGGTAATTAAAAGATTTAGAATAATTCTAATGATGGAAATTGGGTATATATGGTAACAATGTGAATTTTCAGAAATAATATTGATGACAAATTTTATTACTTAAGAAAATAGTTACGAATATATATATATATATATATATATATATATATATATATATATATATATATATATAATCATTTTATTATCTATGACTTATTGATGAAGAGAATTTTTCATTCAAATTAATAAAAATGATTCAATTTTGTAACGATTTTATAACCAGTTTTTGATGTAGATATTTCCTTGCCAATTTTACTCTTATTCATAATCTATATTTATTAAAAAATGTCAATTAAAAAATAAATTTGGTAAGTATTTATATTTATCTATTAATTTATTTATATTATTTATATTTATTTTCATATACATGTTTAATTATTCTTTTATATTGTATTTAATTATGTATTTGTTTTATTATTTATTTATTCATATATATTCGATTACACATTAATTCTATTCAATTTTATTTTTATTTATTTATAGATAAAAATATTATTTATTTGTTTAGTCATATTGTTTGGTTTTTAAATATTTATTATTTTATTTTTTATGACAAATAAATAAATACAGTAATAATAATTAATATGTAAAGATAAAATTTACAATGAGTAAATATTTGATTTTTATAACGAGAAATATGACTTTAGAAATTTAAATAAAGATGAGATATTTTTAGGTTTTTTTTTTTATTATTTACGGTGAAACTCGTTTATTTTCATTAGTCACCACAAAATTGATTTAAATATATATAAAGTATTTGTAAATTTAAAAGAATTTTTGTATCTATTTTAATATATTATTTGTGTCACATCTCTGTTTCTATTATGTATACTAATATTCGAAAAAATCACTTTTACTCTATTAGATGGTTCAATCATTTTAGAAAAAGTAAGAGAAATGATTTTTTATACACCTAAATTTTTTATATTCATTTGACATTATTTTTATTTATTTTTTTACTTTCTTCATTTTTAAAAAATTACAAAACTTTACATTTTTTAAACTATTTTACCCTTGTATTCTGTATCAAATGAATGTAAAAATATATCATAATATTATTACTCAAAAAGTAACTTGATCACACTATACATGTCCTTTAACATACACATGCCTTATTAATATATATTCTCATAAGTTATGTTATATGGAAATTAATATAATTTTTAATAAAAAAGATAATACTAAATAAATAAAAAATTTTCATCTTCTCCAACTATTACGAAAATTCAGTTTGTAAAATGTGATATAAAAATTTACATATATAAATTATAGTTATAACGTTAAATATAAATATTTTTTTATAATTTTAATATAAATAGTTTTTAATTATTTTGTAGATAGTTTCATAATTAAAAAATGGTTAATTTTAAAAGATATCAAATAAAAAAAATCAATTAAAAAAACAATTACTAAAAAAGTAAAATTAATAAAATGATTATTTTAATTTAGAAATATTTTATTAGAAGATAAAATCCCCTCGGGTAAATATTTTGCTAGGTTGAAATTCTTCTCTTTTAAAATTACAATTTATTGACCAACAAGTAATCTAACAATACAAAATAATATATAAGCATTTGGTGGCTATATTTTCTAGTCTTCAATAACTTGTCAATAAATTTCATAATTTATGGTCAATCCCATTAATTAAATAAATAAGTTATTAAAGATATGAATGACAACATCAGCTGATATGGTCAATCCCATTTTGTTTTCTCCTATTTGTCGCGAAAAATAAACCAAGTCAGTCCTTCCACACTTAACCATGAGACAAAAAGACATGGGCAGAGTTGGATTCTAAACACCATTTTTGTTTTAGTTATCAAGAATGATTTTACCTCCTAAGTTACTATTTACCTATTTAAACTCCATTATAGATAAAAAATTAGTACTACTTAATTATTTTTATTTACATAGACATGCATTAATTGTTACTTAAATGATATAAATATTCTGCTATGAATAAATTTATTACTGAATTGTTTAATTAGTCACTAGGTAAATGTATAAATGATTATGCATGGGACAAACAAAGGATTGAGTATCTTATTTCTATTTTTAAAAATGAAAATTCAGTTTGTTTTTAAAGTTAGTTGTATGGTGTAACATTTTAATTTTTAACACTGATTAAATAAAACGTTATAAAATTGTTAAAATAAAATAAATTATCTCAGAATATACAGCTTTAATATAATTATTAAAATTAAATAATTGTGAAAATAAAATATATTTTAAAGAATTAAGGATTTAGACTATCAAGAAGAAATATTATTTGCATAACCATCTTGTATTAAAGATGCTTTAATACTTGTCTTTTCATCTAAGATAGATCAACTAACTAATATTTCTTCATCTGCTCTCAGTAATAAAGGTAGTCATTGCAATAGATGCAACAGAAGAAAAACAACAATTTGAATAGCATAAAAGAAAGAATAAGCTAATGTGCAAAAGAATTTGCTTAATAGAATTGTAAAATACTAATTATACATTAAGCATGTATAACATACAACAAATGGTATATTTACACAAACAATTGTCACGTAATAAAAAATTGGACAAGTTATAATTATCACATAATTATGCTGTTAATGTTTTTAATGTTGTAAGCCAAAATGACCAACTTGAATAGCTTTTTACGAAATATGGCACAATAGTGAACTTTAAAAAAAGGTATGACCACTTTGAACATAAGTCTCCAAACTAGGGACCAAATGGTTTAATCATTTCGAAGGTCCCTATTTGTGTAGAATCGTCTCAAATAGGTCCTCATATTTTTTTATCCCAGTTAGGTCCATTTTTTTTGTAAAATTGAGTGAATTTTGACCTTGTAGTTAAATTTAATAGAAGGCGCTAAAATTTGTGTCATGCCTTGTTGACTGTGCAATTTATAATGACGTGGCAGAGTTATGTGAAATTTAATTATTTTAATTTTTGAACTTCATGGATTGACCAACTAGCACCATGAGTAACCATAGGCCATCGCCAACCTCATCGTCGAACCACCTAAATTGCTCAGTCCTCGACACAAAATCGACCAACTAGCACCATGAGTAACCATAGGTCATCGCCAACCTTGTCGTCGAACCACCTAAATTGCCCAGTCCCCAACACAAAATCGACCACCACAGCGCCTCAACCACCTAACGCAAACACAGCGTCGCCGCATCAACATCTTGCCCCAAATCGCGTCGCGATCTCCTCCATAACCAACCCAAAAACGCAAAGCTTCCTCCATTGATGTACAATCACGAAGCTTCGTCCATCACCACCTGCAAATCAAACGCAGAGAAACCTAACAGAAAACTGCGTCACCAGTAGCCAGGGCAAAACCACCATCTCCCTCGTGCTTTCATCAACCTGCAAAGAGGGAACCACAATCGCAAAAAATAAAAACAGAGACCCTAACCCGCGTGTTCCTCCATTCTAGAACCACATATCTTTCTTCTTGCGCCTCACCACCACCAACAATCCAAAACCTGGAAATCATTCTCAAAATCATAGAAATTGCAGCGCCTTCATCTTCCACTAGCCAATGCTTCTTTCTATTTGCGTAAAATCCCAAATCGAATATGTAAGAAGCACCAACATCCAACGCACCACCATGAAAGGAATTTCCAGTGCCTTCTTTCTCCTTCGCGTGCGGCGCGACGCATGATACTTTTCCTAATTTGCATAACCCTAATTTGGATAACCCTAATTTGGTAGAAAGAGGGCTCCTCCATGTGGAAGAACTTACACGTAATGAGACCACTTATTGAAAGTTGCCTAGTTAGCAAGTCAAGATAATTTTAACATCCACCGAATTTAACGACAATGTCCAAATTGACTTAATTTTATAAAAAAAAACCTAACTGAAATAAAAAAAAAATACGAAAACCTATTTGAAACGATTTTAAACAAATAGAGACCTCCAAATGATTAAACTTATTAATAATAATAAAATCTTTTATTAGACTATGTTGCTACAAAATAAAATATTTTCCACCTAATAAAACATTTTTACCAAAAGCCATCCATTTATAGTCTTATTGTATAAACAAAAGCCATCCATTTGTAGTGTATATATCTTAACAATTTTATTATTAAGATAATAGCAATCTTTTATTATTCACTTAATCATAACATTTTTACCAAAAATCATTTCTAGTATCACAGTATATGGTGTTGTAATCATAACACTTAGGTGTTAATATTCTGAAAGTAAATTAAAAACAGAAATAAGTTGAGTTTTTCTTGCAACATAGCTGCAACATTGTATACTTGAATATTTTTTAGAAACAGGGATGGAAATTATGCGAGATGAATTAATATTCTGAATATCTCATGCATTTGCTATACATTTCTGAATACTTCCTATCTTATCAATTAGAAATAATCACACTGCTTGGAGAGTGTGTATACATACATATTTATATAAACAAACACTAAGAATCTAATTGATAAAAGTCACCCGATATCATTAGTAGCAGCAAAACTCTGCTATGAAAAAAGAGAAAAAGATCATCAATCTCTGCTTTGAGGCCTTAAGCAATTTCCCAGCACCCAAAAAAGCAAACTTTCGTCTCACTCTAGAACATACAAACGAATACTAAAAAATATCAATGAATAAAAAGCCATAGATCATAACAGCCATGATCTCCCCACACATTAAAAACAACCCTCTACATGAACTAGAATGTTTAAGACAGTTCGGTCAAGTTCTTTGCTGGAGGATGAAGAGCAACAGAGGAGCAATCTGAGCTACTGTATTTCTTGTAAACTGCCCTGAGCTTACTTTCTGGAGCAGTGGCATGAAGGTTGATCAGGGTTTTGGCGCAATCCCTGGCACCAAAAACAAACAAGTCATTTCCTTATTTTAAAGAAAAAATAGCCAGTTGCATGTTTAAATATGTTCATATTAAATCTGGTGATCCAAAAAATATTAACCTCAGTTGCTCCTCAGAGTAGCCTGTGTAATGCTTCAAAGTGCTTGTCCAGAAAGGAGTCCTTTGAAGAGTACATCGAGCCACAAGCACAGCAGAAGCAGCAATCAAAGAAGGGCAGTGCAAGACTACGGTAGGATAGTGCATCATGGCAAGCTCAGCAAGGAAAAACACCATATATTCCGTCTACATTGATGAAAATTAGGCACATTATTCATCACGGCATCCTAAAACAAAATAATGAGATTAACAACATCCAGCTACAAAGGAATATACCTCTTTATCAGATGGAGTTGAGGCTTTGATATATCGAACCAAGAAGACATACGGTGTGGGAACCGTTAAGTACCACTCAAGCTTCCTAAGGATTGTTTTCTCCATCAACAGCACTTGTTCACTGACATAAGCATTGTCTGATATGCACACAAAGTCATTAACCTGCATGCATACATCGGAAACAGACCATAAGTTATGATATTCAGTTGTTTTCTCAAAACATGATCCATAATTCATAGAAGGAAAAAATTCCACCTCTGGTGCCCATATCTCTTCATATTTTGAGGCTAGCAGCATGGAGCTGATGCCAACAAGCTGAAGTTCCCTTCTAGGCACGGCCTTCACAGACAGGAACCGATCAACAATGTTTAGGGTCAAGTAGAGAGTTTCTGGCATGAGCTCAAATTTTCTATGGACTTCTATCAACCAGTCCACAAGGATTGATCTCATCTTGGCATTAATATCTGGCTGCGAACCCATGTAATCATGCACACAACCATCTTTCTGCTTCATCAGGATCAGATATGTTATTACAAGAAACATGAGGGAAGATGAGGAGATAAACAAAGAAAAAACATAGAACTTTACCTCAGTACTTTTGTAAAATTCATATATATCATCAATATACTCCGCTGCTGCCAATTCATTGTCCGTATCAGTTGCATCAATGTTCAAGACCGGCTCCCTGGGGAGTCCACAAGCAGCCTAAGGGTGGACAGTATGTGTTGTTAGAACACAAACAACAGTGAAAATGGGCACCCAAATTCCAAACCACAACATTCCAAAAAGCAAAATAATAAAAAAGGAACAATGGGACAACCTTGCTTCGAGCAGAGAGTACTGAACTAAAGGCCTTGGCATTTTTGTCCCTTGCCTTGTTTGTTTTAGGAACATATTGCTTCTTCTCCTTTTCCTCCGTTTCATCATCAGAGCTAATCACTATCACTTCAGGTTCTTCTTTAGGCTTCTCAGCTGCCTTCACCTTTGTTACCACCGCAGCATTCTCCACTTCAGTGCTTGACTTCTACATAAGATTCACTCACATATTTAGAGACACGTCCATAAAAAGAGAAACTTTTTGCACTGATCAATGTTTAAGATTGGATATGTAAAACTAAAAAGTCAGAAAAAAAGAAAGAGAAGTGCAACCTTGTTCTTGTCTTGTGCATTGGCCAACAATTGGGCACGAAAGTTCCTAGCAAAAAATGGGCAAATTTAGACAAAAGAAACAAGATGCATATGCTGATGATGGTGAACGATTGTAAAAAGATTGATTTATCAAAACAAAATAAGTTAAATACCTTGCAACAGGTTTAGACACATTAATACCAACATGGCCTTGTTTGGCCACAAGATTCCCAATATCCTGAAGAACCCTTCTGTTTCTTCCTTCACCACCCATATTCTTCTGCTTGTTCTCACGAATCTCACCTTAAACCACCCAAAAACTACAATTTTAGAAACGAAGAAAAAAAATCGCAGAATAAATATCCAAGCTTTATCCCAGGAAACCTTAAAAGGGACCCAAGTGCGAGTGCAAGAAAAAAACAAAGAAACATTCAAACGTGAGCAAGAAATGAAGAAAAAGAACAAAAAGAGAAACAAAAACCTTTGTTGGGTTGTTCCGCTATGGAAGCCATAACAACGTTGTTTTGCTGCGTTTCTTGAAAAGTTGAACTAAAAACACCGCCGAGAGTGGAGAACAGCGACGACAGAAAGCCCTGAAGACCACCGTTCCGCGCCTCTCCTTCGGCTCCTTCGTCGGTTGTCGCCACCGCTGATTCAAGCACTGTCTCAGTAGCAACCTCTCTTGTTTGCTTCTAGGGCGAACGTATGAATGGAAATATGAAACAGTGTTAGTATGTTTCTTTGTTCTTTTGTGAAATGAACATTTGTTCAACGGCTATGTTTTATTTATACAACACAATCTCAGCTTCCAACGGTCAATTCTATCTTCAACCTAGACCGTTGGATTTTCTCTCACATCAACGGCTACTAATCTTCTAGCCGTTACTCTCATTTCTCATTCCCAAACTTAACCGCTCCTTTCCTTTTTTATTTCTTTCTAATATGACTCTACAAATTATTTATTAATAAAACTGAAAGAGGTTCTTCCATTTTTTCACCATAGCAACTATTTTTTATTAATGACTTGATCAGTCACATTTAATAAAATTTATTTTTAATTAATTTTGTTATATATGTTTTAATTAATATTTTACTCAAAATATTTAAATTCAGAGTCACCGAAATTATATAGGTGTCCTTTGATCTATTTTTTGGTGAAATTAAATGTCCATTTCATCCGTTGGATTCATTCTTTAGTAACACATCATCTTATGACTTTTCACTTATTGTAAAAGAGTTTATAACATCATATTACGTAAGAGTAGTAAATTTTGATGATAAAAATATATGTTGATATTTATATAAATATTTGGTTCAAATTGATATAACAAATATCAATTTATAATTTAATATTGGCTCTAAAGCTAACATCCGTTAAACGATTTTCTTTTGTGTTATTGTATTTATAATAATTTTCGTGCTTCATTAATATTCACTTCATTTTTATTAGAGTAAAATATATTAAATTCTCAATGTTTAATTATTTTTTCTTTTAAAAAGAAAAAAATATTTCGACACAAATGTTACAAGGAGAACTAAGATAAGATATGTTACACTACTTCGTTTTTTTTTTTTTTTTCTAATCTATAAGAGTTTGATTTGTATACTGTAAAAATCACTCTATTAATCAATCACAAACCATGTCAGAGAATATTTTTAAATTAATTAGTTCAATAATAAATAAATAAATAAAAGCAATTGATGGTGTAACCATGCTTTACTATTAATACATTTATTATTTACTTTATATTTAATATAAGTTTTCTTAAAATAATTAGTTAAAAATAACAAATTAAAGCAATTGATAGTATAATCATGCTTTAATTATTAATACATTTATTAGTTACTTTTTATTTAATATAAGTTTGTTTTACCACTTGTTTAGAGATTTTACTTAATCAGATTTAAGATTATTGTTTGCTCGATTTTGATGATGAAATGTGATTGTTTTTAAAATTTTTGTAACCTTGTGTAAATTTAAATTACCAATTCAAAAAAGCATAGAAAGATAATATCCTAAAAATGAAAAAAAAAATATTTTATGTGTAAAAGTAAAAGGAAAAACGATATAATTCAGACACGAAAAAGATTTACATTTAAGTGTGATTTTTATCACTGTACCAAAACAATAAACACACTACTTATATTGTCGTTGTAAAATATTTTTTTTTTATAACGGCTAGATTTGACTCTTTTTTCTTTTTCAAAACTAATTCTGATATAGAATTTATAAGTTAGTTACTGTGTATTTTTTTTAAAATAAAATATATATTAGTATGTAATTGTAATTTTAAATATTTTAAAATAATTAAATTTTGATTAAATATTTTAGTATTATTATTTATTTTTTTAATTCTTTTAATTTAATAAGGAATTAAAAAGTTATTCGAACAGATATTAAAAGTCGTGTGAATTGTCTTTCCAATAACAAGTAATAATATTGAGTAAAAAATGCTATGAATAATAAAAAGTACATTAAAGATTATAAACTATAATCATAAAAAAAGTAAATAAATTAAAAATTGATTAAATTATAAAGTAGGTTTTAGATTATAAATGAGAAAAATTTTAAAATAAACTATTTGATATTCATTTTCAGGGGAAAGTCAATCATTTCAAATAGTACTAACTCATTAATGCATTAAAGTAAAACTTAAATATTTTTATTAAATGCTACAAATTGCTTTTAAAAACGTGTAAGGATTGAATATTTCTTTATTTAATATTTAATATTTAATATCATGTATAGTTTTATATTTATACGATAAATTTTTAATGTATTAACTATTTTTTTTTGTAATGAATACTTTAAATAATATTATAAAGCATTAATGACATTTACTAAAATTTTTAAATGACACACCATAATACATTAAGATATAAACACGGAATGTGTTTGACTTTTTCAAAATGTCATATATGGGTTTATAATATGCGTACGTCTGTTTTTCAATTGGTACGTTTTAATAATATGCATCAAATTATAATAGACAAAATTATCTTCATATATATAAAGAAATAAATCACATGAAAGTATAATAGAATACATGTATCTTTTTGTGTACGGGTTGAAGTTAATGATTTAATAGAATATATATGTATGAGTTGTTAAAAATTTAAATGTTTGTTTTTACCCTATCATTTATTTTTGTCGTTTGTTTTTTTATATTTGAAGGTTATTCAGGAAAGATGATAAATATTTGATAGCTAAGCTATTAAAATCTATTAAATATCATTATTTAACTTTTTATTTTAAATTTATATTTATATATTTCTGAATGAGTTTTGGATTACTGATGTTATAATTACAGTTGAATTGATAATAATCATACTTAATCTTAAATTCATACGTGTTAAAGATGATTTTTCTATGTTCACAAGTTTCTAAAATAATGTGTGATCATATTTGTGACATAAACCATTGTTTGGACGTCTAATTTAAGGTTGACAGGAGACTCATGATGCATGTACAAATTCCACACATGTGTATAGTTGAAAAATAAATATTTTTTTTATTTTGTAACAATAATCTAAAACAACTATGAAAGTCTAAGAAAAACTTGTACAAAAGCATAAACATTTGTGATATGTATATATATATATATATATATATATATATATATATTATTAAGTGATGAAGTTTGTAAACTAATTAATGTCTTAAGGTAAAAACTTAAGCACATAACATTTTTAATATCTTTTAATAAAAATTTTGTTTTAGATAATATTTTTACAGCATTTGTAAATGTTTATTAAATTTAAATAAAATATAAAATAAATAGTTTTATAAGGGATTAAAAGTTAAGACATTCTTTATTTAAAAGCATTTATCCGGTATAGATAAACTTTTTTAGAACATGAATTTTAAAAGGAAGAATCACTTTTTTTTTATCAGAAGAACAGTTGTGTGGAAACAGAGGAGCGCGTCCATGCATGTGAAAATGGGTGGTTAAGTGCTTTTTCTAAGACAGTTGAGTGTGCAGGATGTTGAAGCAACCACGTTCTTATGTAAGTCCCATGATTCCCTCCACCTCGTTACAGTAATATATCCACTTAAAAAAAAAAAAAAATCCTTTTAACAACTTTTTTTAACGATTTTTTTTGTAATTGATTCGTTTTAAATATTTTTTTAAACATAAATTCAAATAGACTAATAAAATAATGACACGTGTCCCGTTATAAAAAGAATTGTCAAAATATCATCATCCATCTACTTTACCTATGATTCCTAGTTTTTGTTTAGATTCCTGTCTAAGAGAAAAAATTTGAAAAAATTATAATAAAAAAGTAAATATTTTATTATATTATATTTAAACTTAATTAATTAATCATGTTTACCGTCTGAATAATTATACATGTAAATGTGGACTATACGAAATCTTAAATTCTTTTTAGAAAAAGTTTGTCTATTTTTTTTTTTAACTTTTTTTACTATTTTCTAACTTTTACCATTATTAGGTTCTATTATTAATTAGAGATTTGTTTGGAATATAAATAGTTAAAATTTTGATAAATTATGTAAAATATTAATTTTAACTCTGATTTAAAAATTATTTTTAAATTTATATTATTAGTAGGGACTATTTATATATTAATAATTTTTAGTTTATAAAATATGTGAAATATACTCAATATAATGATTTTAAATGAGAAATATTTTTAATATATTTTATATAGAATTTTATTTTTATTTTTTAAACAAGCTAATTTTAGTTACGATAAGTTTCATTTGAAAAAAAATCTTATTTTATTCTTATAGGATTATTTGCGGAGAAGTTTGTTCAAAAAAGCTTCAAGAATTGTTTGAAAAAAATTTCAATAAGATTTTGAAAGGGAAAAATAAGAAATAAAAACATAGTAAATTTCTTATTCTAATCACAAATTAAAAGTACAAATTTTAAGATATTATATAATAGACCTATTTTAAAATAGTTTATACGTTAGTTAAATTTTAATTTATGAAAAATAATTTTTTTTAAATCTCTTAAATTTGTTTGCCAATTAACTCATTTAACATTTTGAAGAAATTTCTAGACATCATGTATCTAGATTTTAACTAGGGACAAAATGTCTAATTAACTAAAAGACAACTTCTATCATTTTTTTTATGTATGCAAATTACACCTTTTAGAGTATTTTTTTTATATAAATTGAAATCCACTCATCGTAGAAAGTGGCATGATAGTATTGTAACAAGTTTTTTTTTTTTTTTTTATACTGATTCCATTAAGATTATATATAAGAAGTGATGTGATAACAATATTGTAATATATTACAAAAATTTATACTGATTTCACTCAGAACAAGTATATAATAGAATTTTCTATACCACTTAGACCTAAAATCAATATAAAGATTAGTCACTTTTTAATATATTCCAGTAATTATCTTAAAGGTTAAAAGTATATACTTTTTAACCATTTACAATAACATACCTTAAGAACAATAAGGTGTACATGTTTCTTAAATTATTAAGGGTTAATGAAATGTGTAAAAACTATCGATGATATATTTTTCAAATAAAAGAGGATATTAGCGTAGAAATAGGAACAAAAGTATGCAAAGTTTCATGAAGCACTTTTGACATAACAATTACTTTTGGTAATAATTATTGAGTTAAATTTGATATATGAAATTACAACAAGAATATGTTACAACTGATCGTAGAGTGAATTCATTTGCAGAAGCATGCTGTGATCCTCTGCATAGCTCTTTTCTACACGTAAGAGTTTAGAATGTTGTCATATTCACAGAGGTATTATACTTAAATCCTTGATATAAAAAACTTGCAGAGAAAACAAAAGGACTTTAGTACAAGAGTAATAATAAAATGACATGTAATTATATTCATTTAACATATATTACAAAAATAAAATAATTATAAAGAAAAGGGATTTTTTAAAAAAAATATTAAATTAATACAAAAAAATTATGTATATCAAAAATATCAATTTCTGTTACTATATAATATGTATTAAGAGAATATAAATGTGGATATGGAGATTCAGTACATTATACAAGGAAAATGACAAAACAAGAGGAATGATCATCAAACTTTTGTAACATTAGCACTACATTGAACCTTAATTTAATTATCTAATTGTTGGATCGTATTTATACTATTTTTTTAATAATTATCCATGTCAAAATCTTGATGATTTGAAATTTTCTTTGCTTGTATAATTTAATAGTCGAAATTTATTTACATTTTAAGTCACGTTATACTACAATAAAACATTGAGATATGAAATGTTAATTAACTTTAAATTGGTGTTGTAAACTTAATATATTTTTAATAATATTCAACAATATCCAGTTTAACTTCCATAAAAACACAAAGGATTATTAGAGTTGCAATATTGATATTTACGGTCAGTGCATCTAGTCTCTTCTAATGTGATAATATAAGTTTTTCAATGAGTAAAAAATAGAAATGGGAAAGATATAATTAATTAGGAATAATGAATATATGTTAGTATTATTCAAATCTCATTATTTTTATAATAATTGATAGCGTATTAATATGAATGAATATATAATATTTAATTTTTTAAATTAAGTATGATTTATATATTTTTTTAAATTTATCAGTTTTTCCTATTTCTACACTTAGTTTTAAGAAAAAAAAACCCTATTTCAAAACATATACATATGTACAGGTTCAACTATACATAAACAAAATTTATTAGGATAGGTATACCGTGTCGTTTGCTCTCCACATTTTTAGATCTTTTAAAATCAATGTCCTGTCGCATTTTAATATGCCCTATATTAAATTTAAACGATTTTAACTATTATTAGTACTTTGATTTTAACTATACTTAAATTGGTCGGTCCTGAACTTTCGTTTGTATTAGCTTCAACATTAATTATACACGTGATAAAGTTTTTATACATTTAATTACGCACTTAAAAAATAAATTTATTTTTATACACCATATATATATATATATATATTATTTTATTTTTCGTTTGTAAAAAAAAATCTAACTTTAAATATTATTGGTTTCTCTGCCACTCTTAAAAATAAAATTAATTGGAAAATTAATATAGAATTGTGTCAGGAAGAAAGAAGATAAGATATGAACGATTACGAATAACAGTAGGTTTTCCTTTATTCCTTGGTGTTCTAAAAACATAATAAAATCCATGTTCAAAACGAAGCAGACACGTAACGAAGATGTTTCGCCCACCCACCGTCTTGCCTCCTTCCACGTGTCACCTATCACATGGCTGTGTTTGTTAGGAATCTATGCAACTCAGTGATGATGAAACTCAAACTACCGTCACATTTTATTTTCCCCTTTCGATGGCAACTTCTTAGACTTGGAATTCGAATCAAAATAGGTTTAACTATAATATTTGGAACTATTCTTCAAATAATTATTATAAATTGATATAAAATATTCTTTTTGTTAATTATTTTAATTTTATGTTTATCCACGTCGCTATTACGTGGAAAAAAATTACAATGATTCATATTTTTAAAAAAATGTTAAGTGTATTTAAATTTTATATCAAAGAAACTGAAACATATTTTAATTTTATGTTCAAATTTAAAAATTAAAATTATATTTATCTCTAAAAAAATAGTTTAAGATAATAATACTTAGACAACATTTACGTGTCATTTTATGATTGGTTTAAAATTATTTCACAATCAATAATTATTATAAGGTTTAAACCTTTTTTTAGTCTCTAAGTTAAGTTCTGATGTTCTCCGCTTTTAAAAATTATGATAAGAAGAATGTATCAAATCAGTCTTTATGACAACACTTAATAAACAACAAATTATAACTAAAGGTTAATAAATAAGACTGATTTAATACATTTTTCATATCATAAAAACTAAAGATTTTTAAAAGCGGGAACTAAACTGAACATCAAAACTTAACTTAACTTAACTTAAGGATAAAAAAAGGTTTAAACCATTATAAATACCACTATAGCCCAATCACAAAATAATAAATGATATGTAAATATGTTTAAATATTATTAAAAAAATATTATCTAAGAATAATTATCCGATAATAATTTACGATGATATCCTGTTAAAAAAAAATATAAATGAAGTGTAACTGAAAAAGAAAGTGTAAAGAAAAGAACTAAACTTGTCTGACACAAATAATTGGAGCAACATGGAGCAGTTAGTATTTTAGTAATTAAGCAGAAAGAGAGAAGTTCATAATCTGTACATAGCTGGCAGCACAAGAATCCCACATTCCCTTTCTCTGAAGCCACCACCCACTCATAAAAGCCCAGTTTTTCTGTTCTTCCTGCACCTTCACAAACCCCAAGAACAATGAAACAGGGAAGAGGAACAACCTCTTTTCATCCTATCTCATCAATTCTCTCTTCTCTTCTCCTTTTCCTCTCTCTCTCAGGATCTGCTCATGCTTACAAGAATTACACTGTCGGAGACTCCTTAGGCTGGTTTGACAACACTCAAAACTCCAATGTCAATTATCAGAAGTGGGCTGACACTAAAAAATTCACCTTAGGAGATTTCCTCAGTATGTTTCTCACATCTTCTTTTTCTCCTTACTTCAATTCTTTCACTTTATATCTAATTTTTATTTCACCACCATGATATCTAATCAGATTTATATCAGTATATATACTTATCATATATCTCTGACTCACACAGAAATTAGATAGGCTTCAATTATTGTATGTTTCCTCTGCAGCATATGTTAATATATTAGTGTCAGTAGATTTAGAAAAGTTAGGCTTAAATTGGAAGCACTCTTGATGATATTTTCATGGAGTCTGTCACGATCCACAACCTTTAGTCACAAATCAAGTATTCATTCACTCTTAATTTGCCAAAAGAGCTAACAACGAATGTTACTGTTAGTTACCATTTGTCTCGTTTGGGGTAAATGGGGAAAGAGGAAAATCCGATACCCAAAATGACTACTTAGACAATTACTTTTTCTTTTGGTACGAACATTCTCTTTTCATACTCTTATTGAGTGGTTGCCCACTAATTTTTCTTTAATGTAATGTAAACATTTAACGATGATATTATTACTGGAAAGGGACTTGCTTTAAAGCTAACCACTACACTGGCTATGATTAAGCTATCATTTAACAAAACATAGAATAATTTGGGCTGAAAAGTTGGTCCTTCTTTGAATAACAGACCATGCCAATTTTTTACAGTTGCCGACAATTGATAGCCTATTGAATTCTTTGAACATGTAGGTGTTGGCAGTTTGGTATGAATATTTATGATATTATATATAGTCTCACCTAAGTGCTAAACACTTTTGACTTGTGGGTGTTGTTCTTGCAGTTTTCAACACAGACACTAACCACTCTGTGGTTCAGACATACAACTTTACGACATACAAGGAATGTGATTACGATGATGCTCAAGACAAAGACACGACCCAGTGGTCGGCATCTGATCCATCCAACACCCAAACACATCCTGTGACGGTGGCGATTCCTCTGATGAAGGAGGGCACAACGTACTTTTTCTCTGGTGATTATGATGGTGATCAGTGCAGGAGTGGACAACACTTCCAAATAAATGTGACCTATGGAGAAGGGTTGCCCAAAAGTCTGAAAGCCCCAGAAGATGCCCCATCTCCTGCTAATGCTGTTGCTGGAGATGATGATTCAGCACCGGACACCATTGTCCCTTCCAACTTCAACCATCCTAAAACAGAAGAAACTGATGATGATGACAAAGCTAGTGACAAACAAAACTCTACTTCTTTCTCAGTTTCACTGTCTGCACAGCTTCACCTTGTCCTATTAGGAACCCTACTTTTCTTCCTTTGATGACTCAATATTTATTTTTTATAGGTATTGTCGTTATTATTTTTTATCTATTTTTTTCTTTCATGAGTGACATATATAGTGGGATTGTGAGAGATTGAATTGCTAGATAGGATATACCATATATTATTTGTAAACTAAAATAATGATATAAGTGTTACTTTATCATCTTTGGTTTCTCAGTGCTGCTAAAAAAACTGTTCTAAGTAAATATTCTGGTTATTTTACTAAAGTTATACTCCCTAGTCCCAGTAAACATGAAATTGCTAAATCTCTGGTAATATTTCTAAAATAAAATTTTAAGGGTTCACTTCATACAAAATGCTTGGTTTTATTTTTTATAGAAAACAAATAAAGATTGTACAACATTCTGACGCACTATATGTGTATTTTTTTTCATTAAAATTAAAGTATGTTAATAAAATAACAAATAAATAATAAGTGAATAAAAAAATAACAAGTGTTATTTCAAAATGTTATAAAAAAATATGTGTGAAAATATCTTTTTCTTAATAATACATAATTATAATAAGAATGTTATTATGCATTTTTGGTTGTGTTAAATAATAATATGAAAGCTTAATACTTATTTTGAGTTTTATATTTGTTGTTTTTATTTTAAGTGGTCATGGCATTTAAAGTGGTCTAGTAATGACGTAATGTCAATTTAAGATAATATTGAATGAGTTGTCGGTTTTAAGTATACATACTAGTGTCAAGTTAAGAGAAAGTGACATGTCAATATTAAGTTAAAGTTGTTTTTGTAAAACGAAATTAATATTAGTTTCGAATGGACTATTGAATTTAGATTGAAGAAATTGGTGAAATTGTTGTTCAATTTGAGTTTGTTGTTGGTTGAAATTGCAATTGGAAGAGCCTAGATAAAGTAAGTGTTCTTAACCTGATGTTGCGTTTGCTATATTAGGGTTTTAGGGTTCGTTATCGTGGTGGCGCAATGTTCCTCATGGTGTTTATGTATGTTGCGTTTTTTTATGATGAGTCATGGTGGTCTATTGGTGGCGATGAAAACTTTTGTGATGGTAGTTTCGCGATTCAAGGTGACTGCGATTTAGGGTTTTGAGGAAGATAAAGACGCGATAGATGCTTGTGGGAAATGAGTAGTGGTTCTTGTTCTTAAGTTGTGTTGCTTCTGTTTGCAGATGTTGCGACGGACATGGTTGACAAAGGCGTAAGGGTTTCATGGTGGCGCTGTGGTGATGGAGGCTGACGCAACAAATATGGTTTGGTCATGAATTGGTTTTTACGGTATGATGAACATGGGTTCACGGTGGTGAATTATTGTGCATTGCGACGGTAGTACAAGACCATGACAGCAAGTGACCAAGATAAAGATAATGAAGTGGACAACTACCTTAAATAAAATGGACCAATCATTCAATTAACCATGACTTTGTGCAGGTTAACAATTTAGACGTCGTAAAAAAAAAAAAACTAAATTAAACAAATTTAAAAAAAAAAAAACCACAATGCCAAAAAACTCGAAGACTATTTTGAAAAAAATTTATGAATATAAAAACCAAATTCAAATTAATATTAATAGACATACAAATTTTACCGTATAATATATATATATATATATATATATATATATATATATATATATATATATGACAATTTTAATGTATGAAAATAATTATAAAATATATAATTTACGTCATTTATTGTGGAAGGTATACATTTTCTTTGTATTGTTACATCCATTTTTAATTAACACAATAATGAACTCCATCCACAACATTTTTATAGAAAATGTGTCCTTTTCATTTCATAACTTATTATAATACTCGTGGTCCAATACCAGCGTATGATTTTATGTTAACTTATCACGGGAAATACAAGTTTTGTACCTTATCAAACTAACTCTCACGAATTCCAGAATAATTCTTTTGTAAGAATGTGTCCAAACTTTCAGAACGATTATTGATGAACTTCTGAATTTGAAGTTCCGAAATTCATGATCCAAAGAATTTCTGAACAGAGTTTCTACCATTTTGAACAAGATTTTTTCTAGACATTAAATAAAAACATAAATGTAACACAATCAGCATTGCACCTGTGCTCCGGCACCAACATCTCACCAAAAAGTTCAACTGTAGAAAGACAGGTGCAACCCCAAGATCAGATAAACTCGGAAGGACAATGTTGTCATTTCAAAGTATATGGCGGTGCATGTAGAAAATATCTGGGTGCAGGAAGCATTTGGTTGTGGAGAGACCAGCTCGAACAAGGAGTCAAAGCAGTCGTGGAGCGCAAGCAGCATAATTTCCTAATTCATATTTATTAACTCGCGCTGGGCACAAAGAAGAGTTTGAGTTTGTTGGTGAAGAAACGAATCGAAGAAAGAGGGAAAAAATGGCGCAACCATCATCATCGTCTTCGTTGCCGGCGAAGTCCGACGCGGAGGTAGAGGAAATGCTGGATCGGATGCTGACTCGGTTGGCTCTGTGCGACGATTCCAAGCTTGAACCGTTGCTCGCGAAGCTTCTCCCTCTCTGCATCTCCTCCCTCTCCTCGCAATCCCCCGCTGTTCGCAAAAAGGTTCTCCACCGCCAAATTTCAATTATGCTATTTCTAAATCAAACTATGAATGCGTAAATTGAAAATTAAACATCTATCTGTCGTCGAAATTGCTGAGTGTACGGATAGGAGCTTATTGCTGTTCAGTGAGAGTAGTTTTGCTTTGGGGTGGTGAGATTGTATTGTATTTTTAAGAATAAGGAACATTTTTGCGTACATGCACACCACCATTTGTAGCTTACCTTCCGTTTCCAAATAAAACCGCGAATGCGGAAATTGATTGTATTTTGACTCTGCAAACCTTATCGTCTACAGGAATATTGAAATGTTTTTTCTCAGTTGTTGCTAGTGCTGAGTTAACTGACATAAATCACTGCTGTTTTCTAAGAGTGATTTTTGCTTTTGCATAGTACGATTGAATAGCACTTGTAAGGACAGCGAGGAGTTTGCCTACATGAACATCAGTTTTGCACGGTCTATTTTGCTCTCTTTGATGTAAATTTATGAAGTATAGTATGTTTATTCTGTGCGAACTTTATCGGCTGGATGAAATATATCTTCTCTGCTATACGAATCAGCAGAAGAAGCTGTTTGTGGTTACTAAGAGTACTTTTTGCTTTGGCATAGTGAGATCACATTTTGCACTTTAGTTTGTGTACATGTATACCGGTTTTGGACGGTATATTTTGTCCTCTTTTTGATATAAGTTTGTGAAGCGATTTGGCAAATGTTTCACAAATGTTGACTTGTTTTTCTGACAGGTGCTTGAGATTTTGAGTCACGTGAACAAGAGAGTTAAGCTACAGCCTCAAATTGGTTTACCTTTGTCTGACCTGTGGAAGTTGTATTCGGGTTCTAGTGCTGTCCCTATCATAAGGAATTTTTGCATTGTGTATATAGAGATGGCATTTCAGCGTGTTAATGCAAAGGTCTCTTGTTTTTTATATCTAAGTACCTGTTTGTTGATATTATTTTTCTGGCTTTAATGTGAATTTTGATGCTGATGATTCCTTTTCGGACACCTGGTTGAATTTTCAGAAGTAAATGATGTTTCGTTATTGGATAAATAGTCAAATTGATTGGTTTGGGATTCTTAAATATTGTTTTCTGCTATTCAATGCTTAATGTGGAGACTATCTGATGCCCCCTGCGTTTCAAATAGGAAAAGGAAGATCTGGCTCCTGATCTTTTGATGAACATCTCAAAACTTCCACTTCAACATCAGGAAATTATTCTTAGAATCATTGTTAAGGTATCAACACGCACTATTGGACTTTTCCCAAATCTTAATGGTGATGGTTATAACTTGTCATTACAGTTGGGGAAGAGTTTTTCATCGATATTTTTCAGTATTGATACACATTATTTGAGTTAGTGTCATTATAATTGTTCAGTGCATTGGGACACTTTTCTCCTTATTCTATCTATGAAAGGCTTCAGTTTTGCGGATATTTCTTTCTAGGGAATTAGAAAGGATATATAAGGAAAATTAGATGGAAATTCTAAACTTGGGAATTCAAATAAAGGGATCTTTTAGTGGGAAGAAGGGTCCATTACTACCATTAAGAGCACTTGAATTTCTTGGATCCATGGGCTTCTTTCCGGCATCATTTTTTTTAAATGGAACTTTCTTGCTCTATTTTCATTATTTATATATCTTTGTTGCTTTTTATTTTTCTTTTTACTATGTTATAGAATAGCAAGGGTCATCCTCTGTTATTTCTTGGACTACCAATGGATTTCTGCTTCTTTCTAGGTAATTGGTGAATGCCACTCTGGTCAAATTGGTGAGGAAGTTGCAGCAAAGTATAAAAAAGTGAAAAACCCTCAAGATAGAGAGCTGTTTATTGAGTTTTGTCTTCATACAATATTGTACCAGCGGGTCTCTCAAAGGTATGTAACTAACTTTCTGCTAAAAGGAGCTTATGGTATTTGAATTTGTTCTGACATGAATTAGTTAGTTTCATTCTTATTTCAATTGAATGACATTTTGGTAGAGTATATAATGTGTGCTTCTTTTTATGTGCATTTGCCTTTACTAGTTTCTGTTCATTGCAAATTGTAATCTAAAATGTCCTAAGTCAGGTCTTCTGTCAGAATGTTAGTTGATAATTGCTATTACTGTCAGTAAGTTGTGAGTTAGTTGAACAAATTAAAATAATGTATGCATAAGAATCAGAATGCTCAGAATCTGAATCTATGAATAGAAAAGTGAAAACTCAGTTTGATTTGCATAAAATCGGCAGACTTTCTCTCTCTAGAACTCATTTTAGATTTTATTTTGTTGCAGTGGTGGATTCCCTCCTGGGCTTTCGATAGCGCAAGTTAATCGTGTTACAGGGAAACAACAGTTGCAAAGTAATGAAATTTTACAAAGAAAGGTAAGATAATCATGTAATGGTTTTAATATTGTCTTGGCATGTGAAGGTCAAATGTCACATGTTGATTGTGTTGTTTTACTACTAAAAACTGATAACTCAACTGCTATCTATTATTATCCTTCACGTTTATTCTCCTGTCAGAAGAAACATAAGTGAAGAATCCATCACTCAATATAATATGATGATTTTTTAACCTTATAATATGAAGATTGAGAGGAAATGGAGGAAGAGAAACAAAATATTCATAGCAAATTAGAGAATCAGAACTTATATTATTGTGTGGCTCTGGCTGTACTAATTATATGATATTTGTATATAAGTCATATTGGATGGTTGTAATACTAACAAGTTATAGCTGGAGCCAACTTCCATAATTGGCATTCTGGGCTAATGTAGTTGTCTTTATAAACAACCATTAACTACTGCAAACGATAGCATAGCAACTACATATTAACAATATTATTCTGACATATATTACCTCTTCAAATTTTCATTTAAATAGTGGTTAACATGCCAGTATGTTTGAAAGCATACAAGCATGTCATGTCCAATCTTGCATTTACTCAGAAAGCTACTGCAATCTGTCTTATCTTGGTCTTTGTTGGTGCAGTTGGGTATTTTGAATGTCATTCAAGCTATGGAGCTTGCTCCTGAGCTTGTTTATCCTTTGTATATTGCTGCCTCTGTAGATTGGTACGTTGTAGTTCCCATATTACCAAATTTATTTATAACACTTTCTTGTAACTTACTGACTTTATTGCTTTTGGTGTTTCATTTGTGGATGATCACAATCACATCTGTTTCTTGATCAATTAACTCAAGTGAAGAGCCTGTTATTAAGAGAGGCGAGGAGCTTCTAAAGAAGAAGGCCAGTGGTGCTAATTTAGATGATTTAAATCTGATAAACAGATTATTTTTGCTATTCAATGGTATGCTATTAAAGATTTTGTTAACATGTTCTGAAATATGTTTTTGTCAATTATTTTTTTCTTCAATTTGTTTATGATAATATTTAAATATTTTTATGTTTCCCCTGAATTTAAAATATGATCCTGCTTGATTCTTACATAAATTAAATGTGTATGCGTGAGAGTATAATTGATTCTAAAGAGGTTCTGCCCAGTTTCCTATTATTTTTTCACATTTCATTTAATTAAGGTCATGTGTTTACTTTAAATGTTTTGTGCGCATCCTTCATGTTTGAACTGTGTGCTGTGTTGGTTATCTTCAATGCTTTATTACTTGCTGATCCCATTTTTCATAATTAAGCGCAATTTAAACACAGGCTAAATGGCCTACGTATTGTTTATGCTCTAGCTTGAAGCTGTAATAAATATAAGACCATTCTTAGTTGTCAGCCTAACAGCTTCTTCAATAAGTAGAGTTGGTCTTTAACATATACTCAGTGTTATTAGACCCAGACCAGCTTGATTGGATATCCTGGGAACTAACCTTTAACTGGTTTTATATTCTGTTTAGATACAGGTATTTAACCTGGGGTAGTGTGATCAACTCGGGCTGTGAACTGTGTGAACCGATGCCCTTTGGGTTTGTTAGAACAACATCACTGTTATACTGGGGCAATTTTTTATTAAAATAAATATGAAAAAAGAATTTTGTAGTCAAAATAAAATTTTCAATTAAAAATGCCAGTTTTTTTATATACTATGAAGTCTATCTGAAAATGCATAGAGAAAAAACGGAAAACTTATATGATATAAGTATTTTGATTTTTGATCATATTAGTGGTTTTCTTCTTCCACGTCTTAGCCTATTGTGGTGTTTGTATGATTTTGGTGGTAATACTAGACATTTATTGTTTGCCATTTGCTTTACTTTCGTTTTCAATTTTCAGAGAGAACTCTTGTATCTTGAAAGCGAACTCAGTTTTCTGCGCTATTTCATTCAAAACCAAATTTGAGTTTTATATATTTCTTTTTGTTTGCTCTTCAATATTTATACATTATTGATGTTGAATGTAGGTACTGTTGGAGTTGAAAATGCTGATTCAGAATCAAGAGTTAGTCCTGGAAGTTATGCTTTAAAGGCAAAATTGATGTCTATATTCTGCAGGTCAATTGCAGCAGCAAACAATTTCCCATCCACCTTGCAGTGCATTTTTGGTTGCATTTATGGTACTGGGATATCCTTTTATTTAATGATTGATCTTATTTTTGCTAATTAATGTATTTTGTTGTTCTGAAAACTTGTAACTCCTTTGTTGCAAAGTTGATTGCTTAAGAATTGGCCAGTGTAATTAAGATTTTGCAAATGCACTATAGTAATGATACTTGTGCACTTGAATTTGCAGCTTCATCTTATATAGTTTGTATGATTATTGTACATATGAATATATTATCTTAGAATTTGTCTCACTTTTCTTTGAGCTTGCTTGATTTTTTTTCTTCTACTCTTTAAGTTGTTGAAATAGATTCTGTTGCAAAGAAGGCAAGCTGATAGAAAATGCAAATGGGCAAATTCTTAAGGACGAAAATAAAAAAAGTGTTGAAACAACATTTGTTTTTGTTATAATATTTTTCTTTGATCAAACGATGTATTCAATGATACCGTGTAAATATGGACCATGCCAACAAAAGCCCCAATTTCTCTTATCTTCAACAATGTTGTATCCTTAACTAAATCATGGAATGAATGCTGGAGGGGGAGAATGGAATATAACTTTATATTGATTGTAGGCACTGTAATCTTCATTGATAAATTTTAATAACAAGTGGACATCTTTTTCATTACAAATAATGCTTCTTTCATATTAACGAAGTTTTTCCTCTTCTGTATCGTTTAAAATTTCCAACTTTCCTTAGTTTAAAACAGAGTTCTTCTTTCATTGTCAAAATGAGACAGACACACAAGCATGTGTGGATGAATAATTAGGTTTTCTGAGCTGATTTTCGTTTGCTCTATCTTTTTCCTTGTTTTTTTTATTCTTTATCTTTAATGTTTCATATTCTTGAATTTAATAGGGAATGGTACGACATCAAGGTTGAAGCAATTGGGGATGGAATTCACTGTGTGGGTATTTAAGCATGTGAGTGCAATGTTCCTTGGCTTTTGTTTTTTCGTCATAAATTTTACCCATTGAATAAAAGTCTCTTTTCCTAGTAAATGTTTAGAATCAAAAGTATGGATGCAACATGGGGCATGAATATTATGACATTAGCACAGTTATATGACAAATTTTAAAACTAAAGGTTATGCTATGATTATAATATTGCAGAGTATTAATTTAATGCAAAATTAGCATTAAATAACACAAGATTTTTTTTTTAATCAAGAAAGAGAATTGATGTTTTAAAAAGAGCTTGTATAATTGCAAAAGTCATCGTAGATATAATAAAATGCTACATTTATCTAGTTACCATGACGTTTTCATCTTTATTGGTATGAAAGTTTAAAAATAAAAGATAGAAAGTTATAAAAATATTTTCTGACACAACACATGGACATTAATACCATTTTGAATCGTTTGGGTTTTTTTTTTAAATGATTCAGTTCAAATAATTTTAAATGCCTACTGAGACATTTTTTTGGAAATGGTTAAGTTGAAGATACTGCTCAAAATTTGCAATGAATCTGCAGTTTGAAATGAATTTTACTGTGTGGGTTGTATTTCTATATTTTGATTAGCTTTTTGGAAAGTGGTTGTACTTCACTATGAATTTATTGTTCTTTACTGATGCAGTATAACTTTTTGTTTCCTCAACCTCTAATATCTGTAACTGGAAGTGCAGGCAAAAATCGAACAGCTTAAGTTAATGGGTCCTGTTATTTTGAGTGGAATTATGAAGTCCCTTGACAATTATCCAAGTTCTGAAGCAGGTTTGCTGGAGACTTGAAAGTTCTTTTTAATGTTATTTGAATAACATTTCTTTTGTTTTGAATTCAATTCTGATTATTGACTCAGATGCCACTGCACGAGAGGTCAAAACTTATGCTTTTCAATCAATTGGATTGCTTGCACAGCGCATGCCTCACCTCTTCAGGTTCAAACTTCTTCCTTGTGGTCATAATTTTTACCATTTTTTCATATTTATCTTTCCCTTTTCAGTGGTAGGGTAGACTGCTGCAGGACACTTGAAATAAAGTAATGGACAATATACAATATATTTTTATGAAGGCTAATCATGTAGGCTGTAGCTCTCATGCCATCTAGAGGAGATTGACAGTTGTGCCACTTAATTATGTCCATGTAACATACAAAAATAAGTTCTTCCCTATGCCTGAACGTCTTCCTTCAAATAGTTTACTTTGATCTCTTGGTATGAAGGTTGCTTAAATCCTGAGCCATGTTTTAAAGCTGAACCCAACATTCTCCTAAATGCTTTGTTGCTTAACACATTAAAAGGTATTGGATTTTCATAGAAATCCTTTCAAGGCCTTTACAAGCAGTTTCTCTATGATACTTCTTAAATAATTGATTAATTGTGGCGTATGAGCTAATTACCATCTTGAAAATATTTCTACTGCTGCCCATACATTCAAGTCCTTTTTCTTTTTCAGTTTGAGCATCATCATCCTCAACATCCAAATCTTGTTTTATCAGTCTCTGTGGAAGACCCACAACAATTCCAAACATCTCTTTTTTTCCCTTCTCCATACATCCTTTTTATTTCTCAGCCATGTGGTGCTTCAAGTGATAAACCCCTCCAGTTAAGACATTTTCACAGTATTTGCTTTGAAATTTCCTAGTATCACCATGAGCACACTGTCATTGACAGCTGTACAATGAATTTGGCAGAAGATGCATTAGAAGTTGTGTTGATGATGCAACAAAGTATACATTATGAGAGGGCAGAAACGAAAATGGAGACCTGAAAACACAGAAAACAGAGGAAAAAGTGATGAGTGGAAACGGAGTGTTTGAGTCAGAAGAGATGAGTGAAACAGAGTGGTGTTGTGAGAGCACAGAAGTTGTCAAAGTTGAGGGTCTTTGGAGGATTGAAAGGGAGATGAAAGATTGTAACTTGACTCATAAGAGTAATGAGTATATGAAAGACGATATTTATAGGACATGTGCATGCATTAAAATAATATAGACAAGAAAATATCTCAAAGTAAATCATAAATATTACAATCCAATTCATAACACAAGTAAAAGTAGGTTCTTTGATAATACTTTCTCCTAGTATTTACACTTCACATTTCTTGCTTTCCCATCAATTGAAACACAATGACTCTATGCAACATCAGTCCTTGTTCCAATACCATTTAACTTGAACCACCTTTAGTTGATGCCATTATTTTCCTTCAAATTCTAAGCAGAACAAAACACTTTCAAGGTCTAAATGATAGCAAGAATAAAACAAAATTTGAAGAAAATTTACAGAACAGAACAGAGTTGGAGAAGAGGGGAATGATTGACAACTATGATGTCACCACTGATGATGTTGATGCAATAGTCAAAGGTGGTGAAGTGAACCTTGTTGATAATGAAGCAAGCGTTGGCAACCACACTATGATGGCTGCCAATGGTAATGGGAGTGTTGTCAATGATGAGGGCAGTCTAGTTCGGTTCTTATTTGTGTTTGGAAACCCTTGGGGAAAAGACCAATTTTTTTTTATAAAATTTAAATTAGATCATCATAAACCTGACTTAGAAAAGCCCAATTGCATGAGTTGGGTAACTTGAAGTCTACCCTGCACAAATGAATAGATGTGGCGCACAATCTGCCGAATTTCATTTCGATCCACCATGCGTCTCCCTTTCTTGCTTGATTGTATACGTTTGTGAGGATACTCATGATTTTGGCAACATTGCTTTGACTCCAACTTAGTAAAAGATTGAAGTACCAAATGCTTAGGTCATCTGAGAGGCCTACAAGGTGTTACAAGGGAAAAAGCTCTATGGCCATTGGTCAAGACCATATAATTATAGGTGCACTTGAGGTAATAGAACCCAGGCAGGGTCAAGGAAAGGGCAGCACGTCAAGGGAGTTCTCAGCCTAATCTTACCCGTGCTATATCCTGGAAGTGTGATATGGTGGGACTGTCTTTTGTTTGGATTGTGAGACCCAATAGAATTACTATTCTCATTGTTCTAGAGTTGTAGGCATCAAAAAGCTTTCTTCTTATGTGTGTATTACATTATGGGATAGAGTTTTCTTCTTTCTATCCTTGGGGAGTGGGACTTGGTAACTTGGTTTTAAATTTGCATGGTTTTAGGATGGTTTGCTATTGCTATTTTTTTTAATGTATTTCTCTATGTTAAGGTAACAAATAATTTTTTTCTGAAATGAGAATTGCCTTGAGCTAGGTCATTTGTGCGGTCTACTTAGTTACTAACTATGCTGCTTCCTGTTCTGCCAGGGAAAAGATTGACATGGCTGCTCGTCTTTTTCATGCTTTGAAAGATGAATCCCAGTCTCTTCGATTTGTTGTTCAAGAGGCAACTATATCTCTTGCTTCAGCATACAAAGTATGTATCTTTCTACTATTTGGATGAATCTATTTTTCATTAATGTTCTCCGGTCATGTAAATTGTATTATGGTTGATGTGAATGTGAAACTCGTTTGTCAAGTATAGTTACACAGTTAAGGCTTACCTCACTTGTATATATGATACAGGATGCATCATATAGTGGCATGTCTCTTTAGATATTTTGACAAGTAAAAAATATACAATTGAACGAATTAATTGCTTATTGTACAATTGTAATTCGTAAGTCTATGCTATAAGAAAATTATTATAAGCCATTGGACACCCAAAGTTGAGCCGAAGCGCTTATCTGCCTTTATATTCAACATAATCCATCTCTTTTAGAGGAAAATATTCCATGATTCCCTCTTGATCATTAGGTGATAATTTAGATTAATACAAGAGATTGGAGACTTATGATGAACCAATGAACTTTTGTTTTAGGTAGAGGTGAACATGGATTAAACCAACCTGAATCGATCTGAATCCAAATAAGTTGGTTTGACCGAAATTGTTTGAATTTCAAACGAAGAAAATGGACAAATCAAATCTGGTAATAAGTTTATTGTTGGTTTGCAAACCAGAGACATGACCCCCAACTTATTCAAGTACATATTTTAATTAATATGAAATCATGATGAATGAGTACTTCCGGTTTTTTGTTTCACTTCTTTGCATGCGTAACACTGGAAGCAATTGACAATGACCAAACCACACTTCAACTTCCAAGCCACATCAGACTTAAACTTGGTTGATTCTGCACATAGTGCCCCTTACTCCCCAACAAATCCACAACCACTACCACCATTAATATTGAGAATTAGAACAAGTTGGAAGGCAACATAGTTCAAAGACTGGCTGGAGATTCCATTTCTAGATCCTTCAATGTGCCATAGTTAATTTATTTATTTTTTTCATAATGTCTTTCATTACCCATTAACAATTGACTCCATTCATGGAAATTCCTTGATCCTTGATGCCATAGTTACAAAATTCTCCCCCAGCGATACATATCATTTGATGAATCGTTTTGTAACCTGAATAGTTACATGAATCACCATATCGGATGTGAATTGTGTGATTCATGATTTGGTTTTCATTACATACAATTGGTGATAAAGGAATAAAAATTGAACAAATAAGAAAGAAACACATAGGAAAAGAAACTCAACAAAGATGAAAGTTCAAACAAAAGTAAAATGAACAATGGAGAAGATGAACATCATATGAATAGTGCAAAGGGAGAAGATGAAATCAGGACGTGAACAAAAATGGAAGAGAAAATCAACCTGGGACAAGATTAACCCATAAACAGTGAGAAGATGACCATGGAAGGAAGATGACCATGTGAGGGTGAGTTCTGAGTAGGTTTTTTAGAGTAATATCTTGGTTTAATATCTTCGGAAGTCCCTATTTCTGTGGATTCGTATCAATTGGGTCATCGTATTCTGAAAGTTCTCAATTAGGTTCCTATTTTGGTAAAATCGAGTCAATAAGGCCCTTGCCGTTAATTGCTGTAGACTGCGTTAACTTTCTTACGATGTGGCATGCTGAGATGTCCTTTAATTACCACGTGGCACAGGTTAACCAATCAGAACATACCACCTCACGCCTCCTGCCACATCATCTATGCCTTCTCCACAGAAACCTTAATTTCCAAACCCTAGTTACTATGCGCCGCCACCACCATCCTCGCCGGTAGTCGTCCCCTCAAGCTTCGCCGTGAACCTCCATGGCCGTTGCAAGTCCTCTGTCACTCTCCTCCTTCGTCAATTGCAAGCAACTTGCAGAAGATCAAACCACAGAACCCAGAATCACGCATCTACCGCCGCCGCGAAATCGCCACCGGACCTGCATACCAAATAATTGAATGGATGGAGATGAGGAAGATTAACCCTTCCTGGAATAATTATGCAGTGCAATTAGATCTTGGGTCCAAGACCAAAGGGGTGGTTGCGGCTGAAGAGTTTTTCTGTGGTCTTCCTCCTCCAGCCAAGAACAAGAATACGTATGGTGCTCTTTTGAACTGTTACTGCAAGGAACTAATGAAAGACAAGGCATTGAGTTATTTTGACAAAATGGATGAATTGGGTTATGTCACTTCTCTAGCTTTCAACAATTTGATGGGTTTGTATATGAGAAGTGGTGAACCCCAGAAAGTGCCTCACCTAGTGGAGCTAATGAAAAAGAGAAGCCTTCGCTTGTGTTCATTCACGTATAATATATGTTCATTCATAAGGGGGAGATGGAGAGACCGTTGCAATGAAGAAGAGAAGCCATGGATGAGGTTTGGTTTGACATAGGTTTATTCAATGCTACCTTAGCATGCCACCTCGCAAGAATGTTAACGCTGTCCACAACAATTAATGACAAAGGCTATATTGACTCAATTTTATCAAAATAGGAACCCAATTGAGTACTTTCAGAATACGAGGACCCAACTGATACAAATCTGCATAAATAGGAACCTCCGAAGACATTAAACCTAATATCTTAAAATATAAAACGTTTTTTCATAGTTTTATATCTGACAATTTTAATCATACTAACATACTTTTATATTTTACAGTGACAGTGATAATTTATATATTATTTTTTAATTTTTTTATTTTGATTTTCATAAAAAATTAATATTATCTCTCTGAAAAACTTAGTTATTGTTTATATAAGTGTTCTTATATCTTTCAATTATTGTTTAATATTTTTTTTTAGTTTTTTTAATATTTTTTTATTTACATTAGTCTTTATTTACGGATTTTTTTCATTTAATATTTTTGAAAAGAAAATAAATTTGAATTAATATACAGTTTTTGTTATATTCTTTATTTATTTTTATAAAAAATAGTGTTTGTTTAAGGGTTTTATTTATTTATCTTTTAAGTTATACAAGTTATGTATCTTACTATTCAAAGGTCATGAAAAATGATTCACATTTCGAATCTCAATTAATAACCATACAAATAAGAATCTTCCACATCACATGATTTCTTCTTCATACAGATAGACATAGGATCTATGGAACAATTATTTAGAAAGTACATTTTGTGAAAAAATCCTTCTTATCTGATAAGAAAGGATCCCATGATCCTGAACTGATCTCTCGTGATATCAGAAATCCCAAGTTTGTCAATAATGCTTATAATAATCATCTCGATTGATATTTTCCTATTATTTCTTGTATTGGTTCTTCAAGGATGTATGAAGCATATTATTTTGAAAAATTGTCACTTATTAGACTAGTAAAGCTATAGAGTTAATTGATGGTTGGGATCGTGTGATTTGTTGTGTTGAATTCTTTTATTTCATACAATTAGAGTAGAAACTCAATTTTCCTGTGACTCTGTTTTATGGGCTATATTGTTGAACTCTTTTACCAGCAAGACTTTAGCTTTTGGTATAAAAGTATAATTGTGGACTCTTTTTTCAAACCTCTTATCATGCTCTTACTTTTGAACTTATGGTTGATTTAGGATTTTACCTTCCTCTGTTTTCCTCGTTTTTTTATTCATTGTATTGTCTTGTGTATCAGGGAGCCCCATTAGCTGTGTTACAAGATTTGGAGACACTTCTGCTAAAAAATTCTCGAGTGGTAAGACAAAACATACTGACTTTTCTCCTTGTCTTGGATACTGTGTAGATATATTATTTGTTTCTGTTATGTTGGAAATTATATGATAAACATACTCCACTTTCCTAGCTGCCTCGGTTATTGTAACTTCGGGAATTGAATAAGATCGTTGTTTCTTGTAAATTGCTTGTATTTCTTTTTCCTGTGTATTATTCTGCTGCTCATATGTCTCTAGGCTGAGTGTGTTGCAACTTCCCATCATGCAATTTCACTCAAACATTCTTTCCTAAAAATCTGAAGTTCCTTCTTCAAATGTTGTTAAGAATTTGGAATGAAAAGTTGGTAGTTTGTCAAGAGTTTATAATATGATTTCTGCAGATAAAAAGTGAAACAAAACCTATCCTAATAAAGTAGCTAATTGTGAAATTAACTCCTGAAATAAATCCCTTGATCTAAGGGATTGTGGGTTGACTTTCTTAATAATGATATATACAGCTCAAAGCAGACACACACTTTGTGAGAGAGAAATCATACAATCATACATGGATGGTTTAGACTGAATTCAATGAAACAAATCCTTCTATCCACATAAAGTTGTGTGATCAAGAATTGTTGTTCTCATTATAAAAGTTGAGATAATCGATATGCTCCCATAAAAGGAAAGTCGATTGTAAATGATTTTCCTTGGGTTAGTTCTCAAAATAATGAAACATGATTTTTTGGATGTTAAAGATCTTATGGCCTTTATTTGGAGTTTTGGGTATGGTCCCCCTTACACATTATTCAATCTATAAGTTTAATGGTTTTCTTTTATTGTTCTATTTTTTCTCCAAAATATGTTACCTTAGTAAAATTCTTGTGTTTTCTCATTTATCGTCCCATATAAAATTCTTTTAAGGTGACAATATTTGGGAAGAGGTTTGAATGTGGCACTGACCCATTGTTTGCTACCATTTGGACTTATGTTACATTTTAAAAAGACCTACACGTAAAATTTGGTACCTGATACTTTTGGTGTTGTTAGGAGACAACTACAGTGTTTTTGTTTTACACTGGTCAACATTAGTGACGATTGGATAGGCCTTTTGATACTTTGTATAACATTCTATCCTATGCTATTCTGTGTTTGGTTGGAGTGAGAGTACACACTTTTGAATGAGGTTGTTTCAATTGCTTCACTTTGGTGCACTTTGTACGGCTTCCTATGGGACTCATTTCATTAGGCAATCAGAAGAACATAGAATTTCTACTTTTATTATTATATTTTTTTTATAAGAAAAGATTTTAAGATAGAGAAGATACAAAAGGAGGATAAGAAATTGTCAAGGTCTAAAGATGATACAACAAAAAATAAATGGAAAAGAAAACAGAAATTAAGTAACAAGCAAGAAAAATACCAATCTCTAACAAAGGGCACACCCCTCAGACCATGAGCAGAACGTCTTAATGGAGCTAGAAAAAATACTGAATGCAAAATGAACCAAATACAAGACTTCAGTATCGAGAGGATTCCTTTTTTCTTTCCAATCAAATACACTGCAGCCTGAGAACACCATATAGCTTTTTGGTGTCTTTACTTTAATCAAATCCTCTGAAATTAGTGCTATCATAATACCATATCTGATTAAAAATTTGATGGACACATGGTTTGAACTATAACATGCTGCATGGTGATGGCAGGAGGAAAGTGAAGTGCGTTTTTGTGCCATAAGATGGGCAACATCTTTGTTTGATCTGCAACATTGTCCAAGTCGCTTTATTTGTATGCTTGGAGCAGCAGATGCTAAATTAGATATCAGGTATTACAAATTCCTTTAGTGATGATCTGGCATGCTATGATGCTATAAAATATGTATTCTACTTAAAAGGGGGTTTCTGCTACAAATATTTTGAGGGATGTTTAGCTTTGCTTTTTTCATGTTTTCCTTTTACATTGGAGAGATTTCCTTATCCTCCCAACTGATTTTCTTCTTTCATCAATAAAATAGGAAAAAACCCTCCAAGCCTATTATTGTGCATATTTATTTTTTTTCCAAAGGAGGTGCAATTTCATAACTGAACACTTTATTACATATTTATTTTGTATTGCATCAAGTGATTTTTTGAGCCTCTTCTCAAATGTCATGATTTTATAAAGCATGTACAGAACATCATAATATGTGCATGAAAATGTATGTGACATGCATGGCTTTTATATTTTAGGTTTAAAAGATTGCTTTGTCTGGTTGTATTTTTTTCACCATAACTCTGTAAAGAGAAAAGGACAAATGCATGTGTTCAATTTTAATAACCATCTATCTTGAACATGTTATCTCCTTAGATTGAACTGCTTCTTTTAAAAATCATAGACTATGATTCTCGTAATGCATTTCTTGTTGCTGTAAACAGTTACTTTTATTCTAAACTGATGTTTTTGGAACTTTATTTTGTTATAATATGAAAAATTTGAGTTGTAATTATAGATAATTAAGTTTTGATGTTTTTTATTATTTGAAGTCTTATATCTTCATCAACTTCAGATTAAGTTTTGTTTTCTGGTTTGAAACAGAGAAATGGCACACGAAGGTCTTTGTCTTCAAAGTGAAAGTCAAATTTCTGGTCTTATTTATCCTAAATTGGGCATGATGCTGGATTACATTCTTCGACAACAGCCAAAGTTGTTGGAGTCCAGTGAAACTAGAGAACAAAACCTTGTTTTTCCTTCAAATACATATGTGGCCATGATTAAATTTTTATTGAAGTGCTTTGAGTCAGAGTTGGAGCAGAACAAATCATTAGAAGGGTCATCTGAAATTGTGTCATCAGTGAAGACATTCTGTTTAGTCCTGGAGCATTCTATGTCATTTGAAGGCTCTGTTGAGTTGCATGTCAATGCTTCCAAGGCATTGCTTATAGTTGGATCACATATGCCACAGGTCAGCTATTATTAAAGTTCTTCGATTGCTTTCTTTTTGTTGAGTTCCATCTGACACATCTATTGTTATAGGTGATATCATCACATTTTGCCCTAAAGATTTCAAAGCTTTAGCAACTTCGTTGTGTTCCATCTGACAAATTTATTGTTCTAGGTGATAGCATCACATTTTTCCCTAAAGGTTTCGTGGCTTAAGCAACTGCTAAGTCATGTGGATTGGGAGACTCGTGAATCCATTGCACGTATACTTGGAATAGTGTCTTCTGCTCTTTCCATCCCTGATGTTATTTCTGAATTGACTTCCTTATTCAGCCAAACACTCAAGTCAAGGTTTGTGTACTGGTGGAAATAAAATCTTTTATCTCATTTTTTCTGATAAGTGCTGCTTTTTCTCTGTTTGATATATGCTCATGCAGAATTAATTTTATTGATAGGTTTGAAACTCAGCACGGTGCTCTTTGTGCAATAGGATATGTAGCTGCAAATTATTTATCGAGAACACCTGTAAGTACAATTTACTGCACATTTTTAATTACTAACAGTTTGGTTGGAGGGGAGGAGGGGAGGCTTTTTAAAAATCTTGTTTGGTTTATTTTAAGGTGGGAACAATATTTGTTTTCATCCAATATTGGGGGAATTTGGAGGGAAGGAGATATGATTTAAAACATTTCAAGCATATTAACTAAAATAATCTTTCTTTTAATTTTGAAATCCAAGGTCTGAATGTGAATTAATTTTTAAAATCCCTCATCACCCCTTGTGAACCAAACAAGAAAAAGGATCCCTCCCCTTCCCTCTGTTGAAATTCTTAGTCTCCCCCTTCTTTTAACCAAATGTAATGTCTAATTAAAATCCCTCCCCTTCCCGTCTCTCCATTATAATCTGCCTAACCCCTCCCTCCATTGGACCAAACAGCCTCTAAATGGGTCAGAACGAGTTTTTGGCTGGGGCAATAGACTTTAAGGGGGGACGTATTCAATTGAGATTTACAAGACTAAAAAAAGAATCATCTTGTATTCAAAATTATACAAGTTCAATGGATTATTTTGTTGACTGGATTTCTATGGATTTTCTGTGATTTTTTAATTGTATGTATAAATATCGTTTACACGAAACAATCTCATCTAAATATGTAAAACTTTTCTACTTCATTTCAAACTTCTCTGGACAGTAATGATAGTAGAGTATTCTCTTCTAATTTTAAATGCTATTTTTTTTCCTTCAAGTAATTATTATGAGTTATTTTTATTATTATTATATGATTGTTCAATTCATGAAAACAAGGTTTTTCTGTTTACTGAATTTTTAAAATTTTTCCTTTAACCATGGTCGTTTTCAGCAACATAGTCTACTTGTTTGTGGTCAACGAGTTAAAAATGTAGCTAGTAAGATTTCTACGGAAAGCAACAAACATGGAGGAAATGGTGACATGCTAGTGTTATTTTTTTCATAAACAATTGATATAGTGTTCATTTTTGATAAAAATATCATTACATTCTTACCTAATCTTTTAATTCTACCGGACTTTTTCATGTGAAATCCCAATTGAATATGTCTCTCTCTAAGATTTTATACTTTTATGATTTAGCATAGTTGCTTAGAATGCTAGTTTTATGAGTATGACGCAATTGTGATTTTGATCTTGGTCAATATGCTGCTCTTTGAGGTGTTATCTGTTCTAAAATTTACTTTTATCCACTAAAACTGAAGTCATAATTGTTGCATATAACATCATTCCTTTGGTCATAAATGTTTACACTTTGTGTATATACATATTCTTGGCAGATGCCAGAAATACTTCTCCAGGATACACTTAGATGCTTGGTTGATGTGGTTAATTCAGAAACTTCTGCACTAGCTGCTACTGCAATGGAAGCACTGGGTCATATTGGACTACGTATTTCATTACCCCCACTTGATTCTAATTCAGGTAAATTCAAGTGTAAAATACTAATGAACATGTTTTGATTTGGACTTAGAACTGAGCTACTTGTTGAGCTATCATAATGGCGTCTGATTAACTCTGCAGATGGAATTTTGATTATGTTATCTGATAAATTGAACAAGCTTCTCTTGGGTCATGATATTAAAGCAATACAGAAGATTGTTATATCTATTGGACATATGTGTGTAAAAGAAACATCATCTACTCAGCTTGATATGGCCCTAAATTTGATTTTCAGTCTCTGTCGATCCAAGGTAATACACTTTCTTCCCTTATTTTTTGTATGATGAGCTTATTTTAGTGACTTGTGTTGGATTGATGTTTACTTTGATGTTCCTTTTTGTGTTTCCTTTCTCAAATTTTTGCTTCATTATTTTTTTCCTTTTATGTTGTGGAAAAGTTAGATTTTGGTTTCTGGGATTCCTTAATCTTGATTGGGAACAGTTTTGATGTTATTTTCTTCTTTTTGTTTTCTTTATGAGCTAAAATAAACACTAATAGTAATTTTTCTTTTCATTATAAGTTGCAGCCACTAAAAAGTATCACATTTGTTTAACTAAATTTTCAGGTTGAGGATATTCTCTTTGCTGCAGGGGAGGCCCTGTCTTTTTTATGGGGTGGTGTTCCTTTCAATGCTGATATTATTCTTCAAACTAACTATACTTCGCTGTCGATGGCTTCAAACTTTTTGATGGGAGATTTGACTTCAGTGTCTAAGAAGAGTTATAATGAACAAAGTGAATATAGTGGAGATTATCATGCTTCTGTGAGAGATGCAATTACCAAAAAACTCTTTGATGTTCTTTTGTATAGTACCAGGAAAGAAGAGAGATGTGCTGGAACTGTTTGGCTTGTTTCACTTATAAAGTACTGCAGCCATCATCCTTCTATTCAGCAAATGCTTCCAGAAATTCAGGTTTTTCATTAACAAAACAAATTTTCTATTTTATTTTTTCTTCGCATCTCTATAGAAACATGTGAAACTTCACTTATGGTATTGTATTGTTTTCCATGGTTATATGGGGAGTGATATAAATAAAATTTGATTTTCTTCAATTTATATTTGGGTTTCCTATGTATATTTGAAAAGGAAAATGGAAATTCCAGAAAGAAGTTAGTGTGATATTGATATATGGACTAAAAGATGGCCCTTCATCGTTGTAATTTTATTTTTTTGTTCTGTTCAAACTTGTTAAATAATTTTAAAGATGTCCTGAGTTCTTTTAAAAATTCATCTGGATTCTGGTTTATAACGTTTCATACCCAGGCAGGAGTCATGGTCTAGGAATAGAACATAATCATATCTGAAATTCCCTCAGTTGTCTGATCCCTTGGGTTCTAATAGTTTTTAATTTGAAAGTGCTTCCCTGTATCAGATATTAAATGCATCCCATTTATCGCCACTGGAGTAGTTTGATAGTTGATATTGGGTATTTTTAATTTCAATTGGAAGAGGTTTCTGATTAGGCCAGATGTTCTTAAGATAAAATTTGGTAGCTGAAGTGGATCTGTGGCTCTTTGTCCGTTGTCAGTCATTGTGAAGGAAAAGTCTAACTCTAATATTGAGATCATAGGTGATAGAGGAATAAAAGTGTATGTAAGGAGAAATAAAGGCGGAAAGGGAAATTAAGAGGAAATGTCTGTTAGAAGTTTGTTAGAGGGGAAAGGGAGTATAAATAGTAGTAGAATAAGTAGAGAGAGGTTTTATTAGATATTTTACACAAAGGGAATAGACTGGACGTTTTCCAGGGAGGAAGGGAGGCTTCCTTGGATATACTTACTTGTAATTCTGTGTTACACACTCTACAGAATTAATGAAATACACATACATTCATTGTAATTCTGTGTTACACACTCTACAGAATTAATGAAATACACATACATTCACTATTTTGTTGTTGTTTGAGTGCTGAGAGAGAGGTGAGCTAACTGTTGAGGTTCTCTGCATAAAAGAACTCAACAGTAGGGGTGTAAGGAAATGAGTTACCGTGGTTGTTGATGTATGTTGTCATGACTGATGAGATCGGGACCTCCTATGATACAAATGAAGGTTTGCATGTAAATACTGCAGATTAAACTGCTATTCCCCTGAAGTTTTCATTGTTAGTGTGGTGGTTTGAACATGGAAAGGTTTGTTATACAGCTTATAATTTTGGACCTCACATGCTTGTTTTGGTCAATGTTATCTGACCTAACTGTATTTTTTGATTGGGGTTTAGGAACAATTAACCGTCCTCTATCCTGTGGACCTAATAACAATGTTAGAACTGGTCAAACTTTATGTTTGTCCAGCCAGACAACTGACAAAACTTTGTGCAGTTGCAAAATGACTTGAACTACTCGGTCTTACCTAGATTTATGCTTCAACTAGAGGCTTTGAATAATGAGGTTCTAACCTAGGTTTCCAAAAGTGAAATGCAGGGCATCATACCATAGGACATGATATCTGTTATAATGAAACTAACAGAGAATATGCTTAATAAGTTGTATGCTAGGCTGAGGTTTTTCCTCATTAACACTCTAAACCGTTGTAATTGTTATGATGGAGCTTTTCTCACTGAAACCACCACTTATATTGTAACACGGTATTCCTATAATTTGTTTTGGTTTATGGTTTTTGTAGTCTGGGAAAAATGGGTTACCTTTGGTTTTAATTCCCAACTTTTAAATTTACGAGTTTTCATCTTTGTATTTATTAAAAGCTAACTCTTTACACAATAAAAAAGTCTTAAAAGTCAGGCACTAAAACTAAAGATGGTTCATTTTTGAAGCACTGGAAACACCATTAACCCATTTATTTTATACAATGTTCTTGGCTGTGTGTCTATCATTTTGCAGAATCCTGCAACTTGTGTTGTTGGATTTATGATTATAATGTAAATATGCAGGAGGCTTTTTCTCACCTTCTTGGTGAACAAAATGAACTCACACAAGAGTTGGCTTCTCAAGGCATGAGTATTGTGTATGACATTGGTGATGAATCAATGAAAAAGAATTTGGTGAATGCACTTGTGAGTACATTGACTGGGTCAGGGAAACGGAAAAGAGCTGTCAAAGTAAGTTGGTAGTAATCTAGTATATTTTTTTAAATTGTTTTAGGTGGAATAAGGCTTGGTGATTTACTGTTTTTTGCTCCCTTTAATTTTTTGTTTGAATTAATTTCTGAAGTTATTTTGTGCAGCTTGTTGAAGATACTGAAGTATTTATGGATGGAACTCTTGGTGGAAGTGCTAGTGGAGGAAAACTGAATACTTATAAGGAGTTGTGTAACTTAGCAAATGAGATGGGACAACCGGACTTGATATATAAGTTCATGGATTTAGCAAATTATCAAGCTTCTCTGAATTCAAAGAGGGGTGCTGCTTTTGGCTTTTCTAAAATAGCAAAACAAGCAGGGGATGTTCTTCAGCCATATTTACGTTCTTTAATTCCAAGGCTTGTACGCTACCAATATGATCCAGACAAAAATGTGCAGGTAAGTTCCATTTATGTAATCTGGTAAGCCTGGTATTGAATCTAATCCTCACCAAGGGCATTTACAGGTGAATCCAGAAAATTTCTTTACCTACTTTTAATCTATGATAAAAGATTATAGTGCTATATAATTATTGTCTTTGTCAAACCTCACAAAAAGTAAAATGTTGTTTTACCCCCTAAAATTTTTGGTTTGGTTCTCTATTTTTGTTGGAAGTTCCACATAGACTAAAGATAAGACCAATTCATAGTATATAAGTGGGTGCAAACCTCACCTTACAAGCCGGTTTTGTGGGGTTGAATTAGGCTTAAAGTCCACTTCTAACATGGTATCAGAGCCATCGTTAAAGCCTATCCTAACTTTTGTTGGACATATTGTTCCACCCGCTATTGGCCGTTATCGGACCACCCATTAATGTTTAGTCCCATGCTCGAGATGTATATACCTGGGCATGAGGAGGGTGTGTTGGAAGTTCCACGTCAATTAGAAATAAGGCCAATTCATAATATATAAGTGGGTGTAAACCTCACCTTACAAGCCGGTTTTGTGGGGTTAAGTTAGGTTTAAAGTTCACTTCTAACAATTTCCTTGTAAGATTTTTTCTTTTTCATGTAGCTTTTCCTTGCCTTTTTCAGTGAAAAACTCATTTTTCCTTAGAATGCAATGTTATGCATGATATCCAATATGTATTCTTATTTTCAGGAACTTAACTTGATTTGGCTATTGCATTTTTATTGTCTAGGATGCAATGGTACATATATGGAAGTCACTAGTGGATGATTCAAAAAAAACCATTGATGACAATTTAGATATCATAATTGAAGATTTATTAGAACAATGTGGATCCAGGCTTTGGCGGTCGCGTGAGGCATCATGTCTTGCCCTTACAGACATTATTCAAGGACGGAAATTTATTGAGGTCATTAAGATTACTTATATAGTTTGTATTCAGTCTGATATAGTTTCTTTTCATTCTCTATATAAAGAGAACCCTTGTTTTCTTTGTACATTTTATCAATGCAAAAGTTACTTTTTCAGTTTCTCTATTCTCTCTCTAGACTCTAATAGTAGGCAACAAAAACCTAAGTAACTACTGTTATGGTGAGTCACCATCTGTAAAAAGCAGGGCAAATTTTTCCGGTTGTGGGTTTTGTGATGTTTGTCAATGGAGAATAGTAGTAGTTATTCTGGTCTTCTGTTTCTTCCTTCCTACTTTTATTTTATTGTGTCGTTTACTTGACTTTATTCTTGTGTTAAAATATGGTTTATATGTTTATTTAAGTATTTTTTTTATTTGAAGAGAGATTACAGAGGTTTTTATATTTGATGTGCTATTCCCTTATATGAAAATTAATGGTTGATTTGCCCTTTCATTAAAACTAGTGGGAGATTTGTAGTATATTGTGCTGTTGAAAGATGTGAGTGATGAGTTGTGCTGAAGTGTGTGTGGGGTAGTTACTTTTAACATTTGGGTAGTTTATTTCAATTTTTTAATTTTAAAATATAATTAAAGGTAAATAGAAATATGAAATGTGTCCATCAAAGAGGAGAATCCCCTTTATATGTTGTATAGATTAAGAAAATAAAATTAATAATGGTAATCAGATAAAAAATAGTGGGTTATCTGTATTATATTGTGTTGTGCTGTTGAAGTGTGCGTGGGTAGTTTATTTCCATATTTCTAATTTTAAAACATAATTAAGGATAAAGTAGTAATATGAAATGTGTGCATCAAATGAGAGAATCTGTTTATATATTGTTATTGATGAATGCCTTCATTGAGTCATTACCAATATAAGTATTTTTTTATTAGTTGATTATTGATTCCTTGAATTATGAGTAGTCTCATTAAATATAACTTTCACTTAAATAAAATTTGAATTTACGACATTATTAATTAAAAATAACTAATTGAACTACTTTTATTAGTCTCTGGGAATTACATATTTGTCTTATATATAGAACCTGAGGTAATATTTTTCTTTTTTTCTTGATGAATTGGATATCCATCCATTTTGATCCGTTAAAAAATTATAGAAGAAATATAATTCATCCATGTTTCATTTGATAAATATGTCTAATCCATACATTTTGCCATCCCTATCTACAATTTGAGCACTGGTTGATTTTGATATATCTAAAGCATATCAACATGTCTTTATTCTTTTTTTTTTGTGCTTTTCTTTCATCATGCACCACCCATAGGTTGGGAAGCATTTAAAGAGATTGTGGTCTGGAGCATTTCGTGCAATGGATGACATAAAGGAAACTGTCAGAATTTCAGGTGAAAAGCTATGCCGTGGTGTAGCTTCCTTGACAACAAGGCTCTGTGATGTTTCTCTAACTGAAATGTCAGATGCACACAAAGCAATGGATATTGTTTTACCGTTTTTGCTCACAGAAGGTATACTAAGTAAAGTTGACAGTGTTCGCAAGGCATCAATTGGAGTCGTTATGAAGCTTACGAAGGTTAGGAATGGCTTGCTATCCCTTTGCTTTTCAATTTACTTCATACACTCACTTTGCTTCCGTTTTCTTAACTTTCTTCCACCCGATTGTAAATTAAATATAAGTAAATTTTGTATATTTAAGTCTCAGTTTTTTCATTAAATCTTGTCAAACTTAGTTGGATTGTATATGTTTACTTGGCTCTAGTGTATATAGATGGAATATAACAAAAGACTATTTAAATATTCTTTTATTCTCATCAAATACGATGTTCGTTGTTCCTTTTTTCTGCTTTGTTCATTAAGCAAATGATTTTTCAGGTGCGGTATTTTAAATAATCTTACTGATGTTTTGGTTTTTGGTACTACTTTCTGGGTTTATTTGTTTCGGAAGTATAACTTATCTTATTTTCTTGTACTTAAATTGTCAAACTTCTTTTCCAAAACTAATTAATTAGAATACCAACTGTTGTAGAATTCATTTCCCAGTAAGCATGATTGGTGCTAACCTGCACATATTGGATTCACAATTTTGGATGCTTTTAGTCTGTTTTGGTGTTAGTTTAGTTTATACATTGTGAAGTTTCTGGTTTTCCTCTGACTATGTTTATCCGATTGTGATTGTGTAAGAAGAATAATGATTGGTTGTTACGGAAGAATAACATAGTGCTATTATTCCATTAAGTTATGCTGCTGTTAAATCTGAGTGTATTATTATTATGGTCTGGTTTTAGCATGCTGGAACTGCAATTCGTCCACATATGTCTGATTTAGTGTGCTGCATGCTTGAAAGTTTATCAAGCCTAGAAGATCAATCGCTCAATTATGTCGAGGTTAGATTGAATGATATGTTCAGTTCCTGCATAAGTACATTTTTTTTTCTCTTGTTTATTTATGTTAACTTTTTATGTTTTTCCTTTTATTAGCTTCATGCAGCAAATGTAGGAATACAGTCAGACAAGCTTGAAAGTTTGAGAATTTCCATAGCCAAAGGCTCTCCCATGTGGGAGACTTTAGATTCATGCATAAAAGTTGTTGATGCAGCATCATTGAATACATTGATCCCACGGCTTGCTCATTTAGTTCGATCTGGTGTGGGCCTCAATACTAGGTCTATTTTTAACTTTTTATCACATCTAATGTATTTCCTTTTGCATTGTTTGCCTGCTTGAACTGTCTTGAGTCATTTCGATATTACATTTTCCCTTGAAAATTTATGGAGCTTATGTTGATTCAAGGAGGGTGGGTTAGGAGAAAACGCATGTAGGATTAGTTACAATCAGTAGTTGGCTGATGTTCTCTGTTTTACGAATTAATATATTGTCACCCTTATGATGCTGATGCTCTAGCTTTCTTATTTTAGTGATTTTTTCATATTCCTTTGTTTTTCCTCTCCCTTCTTGTGGGGAATATTCTGTCCTTCAATGAAACACATTTGTCTTTCTTTACTATTGAAGTTCTGTTTCATTATGAATAACGAAAAAACAGAACAAATGGATTCAAACTGTTATTTTTTGGCTGAATTAAGTTTTAAGCCCCTCGAATTTTTTTTTTATATTTAATTGAATCCCTGTTAAATTATTTTGGTCTATTGAGTATTCAAAACTTTTATTTTTTTTTTTATTGAGTTCTTGCCATTTAATTCTCCATTTTGTTTCATTAAGAACAAGGAAAAAACAGAACAAATGAATTCAACTTGTTATTTTTTGCCTTAATTATGTTTTAAGCCCCAAAAATTTGGTATTTTTAATTGAGTCCCTATTAAATTATTTTGGTCTATTGAGTATTCTAAACTTTTATATTTTTTAATTGAGTTCTTACTGTTTAGTTCTCCATTAAGTGTATGACGTGATTGTTATCATTTTTCTTATTTGTTTACATGTATTAAGAAATGTGAGATTTTGGAATTAATATAAAACAATCTTGTGAAACGACAAGTAATATTTGTTGTTTTCCTTGAAAACATGTAGGATAACAAGGGATTATAAGTGTCATCTACATCAATAGTAGTGACACAGATAGTCTCTTGTCGTTTTAAGTGATGACATGGAAGCTATCGAGGAGCATGATTATCTTGTTATCTAACTTGTTTTCAATTAAAGCAACAAAAGTCACTTATCTTATCATTTTACATTAACCATAATACCATTTTTTCATTCAAGATGCCTATGAGTAAATTTCACTTCTCTTCTTGCAACCACATAATGTTTAGCAGAACTGTACTAGTGCTGATAATTATATGATTCTTATAAATGCAATGAATCTATACTTAAGCTGTCTCTGATAGATGCACTTTTGTAATATTCATAATTAGTTATGCTTTCTGTGCTTGTGCAGGGTTGGTGTTGCCAATTTCATTACGCTGTTGCTTGAAAGTGTTGGTGTTGACATCAAGCCATATGCAAATATGTTGGTGAGATTGTTGTTTCCAGTTGTTAAGGAGGAAAAAAGTACTGCTGCAAAACGTGCGTTTGCAAGTGCTTGTGCGAAAATCTTAAAGTATACACCGGCCTCACAAGCACAAAAGCTTATTGAAGATACTGTGGCTCTGCACGCTGGTGACAAGAATTCTCAAATTGCATGTGCATTTCTCTTAAAGAGCTATTCATCCATGGCAGCTGATGTTGTTGGTGGATATCATGCAGTTATCATTCCAGTTGTTTTTTTTTCAAGGTTATGAACATTCTTCTTCTTTTTTTCTGTTATGGTTTTTTATTTTAATATTTTATAAAAAACCAACATTATATGAAATCCAGAATCATAAATTTAAGCAGAAGCTTGTCATTCATTGGCTGCCAGCCACTGTCCTTTAGAATATTAGTTTGTTGTTCTTTGTGAACATTGGGTGATTCCAGGTAAGTAGATGTTGAGTCTTCTTAGAGTCATTATGATGAGTTTGTAGGATTTGTCTTGTTCTTTTGTTTTTCCTATAATTTCTCTTGTACCAGTTTCAAAGGGTGCAGTATGATCTCTATGCATTCTCACCAATTTCAGAAATTATTTCATGTTATGTTGGAAAAGAAGAATTCTGAAAATGTATTTGGAAAATAGCAAAGTGTAGGTCAATAGAGAAGTTGTGAATACCATGTTGAGGTCCCACTAAGTATGGTTGTAGTGTCCTTTGTTTTAGTAAATTATTATTATGGAGAACACCAAGCCAAGTTCTCGGTTATTGTGAAGGGCCAACTCTCCTAAAGTTTAAATAGGCCGGCTGGGAATAATTTTATATATCTGACTTAGCTGAAATCATGGTTTATAATCATGGAAAAAGCACTGGCCAAGCATATCTTGTCTCAAATTGTAATTTAACTGGAAGAATGTTCCCATCAGCCTTGTAAGGATCCGTACTTGGTAAAAGCTAAGCTCTCACATTGTGGCCAATTATGGATTTTATATTTAACTCTTGAAAATCATGTATGTCGTTGTAGGCATTTAATTCTGAATTTTAAGGGTAGATGAGCAAACTGTGTTTGTTGGATAAAGCTCATATAGCAAACTAAGAACTTCACATTGAAAAATTAAAGTATTCGTATTTCACATGGACTAAAAATTGTCATGCAGATTTGAAGATGATAAAACTGTCTCTGGACTATTTGAGGAACTATGGGAAGAATATACAAGTGGGGAACGAATCACTCTCCACTTATATTTACAAGAAATTGTTTCACTTATTTGTGAGGGCATGTCATCATCATCATGGGCAAGTAAAAGAAAAGTTAGTCTTGCTCTGTTTTCTTCCTTTTCTATTATTTTCATATAACCTCATTCAACTTGGTGATTTCATGGTCTGTGTATAGATGTTTACTTATTTATCTTCTGTTGCCTGCAGTCTGCACAGGCTATATGTAGGCTTAGTGAAGTTTTGGGTGAATCTCTTTCTTCTCACCATAAGGTTTTGCTTCAGTCTCTCATGAAGGAAATTCCTGGTCGCCTATGGGAGGTAAAATAATGAAGACTTCCACTTTTAAGTTTATATATTTGGCAGAGAAACTTGTTATCAAACATCAATCATGGACGATTGCCTCAAGTTTGATGTGCTTGTTTTTCTTACTACATATGGCAGGGTAAAGAAGTGCTATTGCTAGCAGTAGGTGCTCTATGTACATCCTGCCATAAAGCAATTTTAGCTGAAGGTTCCTCCTCTTCCATTGCCATTCTGAATTTGGTATCATCTGCATGCACCAGAAAGGGGAAAAAGTATCGCGAAGCAGCACTTTCCTCTCTTGAACAGGTTAGTAATTTATTTATAATGTGTGCTGGTTAGTAATTTTGGGAAAGTTTTCTCCTTTGGGGTAAACATTGAATTGAAACCAACAAAGCAATATAATCAATATCAAATGTTCAAGAAAAAAATAAATTATAACAAAAAGTGGATAAAAGTTGCAACTCAGCGCATAATAAGTTACAAATCAAATGTGTTAAAAACTGGTGAAAGTCTCACATCGGTTAGAGATAAGATTAATTTATAGTATATAAGTGGGAACCAAACACTTGAATACTTCATCAACCCTCTTATACTACTTCGTGTGAAGCTTAGACTCCCACAATACCCATGTTCCTATAAATATGAAATCATATATGAACCTCTTACTCAACAGTTTAAGCATAACATACTAAATTCAGCAATATTTCATATATTCTTTCATATTAAGTTGCATTATTTTTTGTATGTTTCCAGGTTATAAAAGCCTTGGCCAATCCAGAGTTCTTTAATATGGTTTTTCCCTTGTTGTTTGATCTATGCAATTCAGAGCCCCTAAAGTCTGGGCAAGCACCTTTGGTCAGTGATCCCGCTGAAACAGGTTATGACAAATTCTGGATCTTCATTTATATCTTGAACAGGTTTTGTTCCTTATAGGAGACTGTGTATGACCATCAATGAATCATTTAATGCAGTTCTTGACGTTAAGTTTCTCATGCCAAGCTGGTTTAGTTTGTTGTTTCTTAACGATATTTTCATTGCGGCCATTTGGTTTCATTGTTTTTTACTCCAAAGGTTTGTTAGGAAACGTGAAAATATTTTTTTTTTTTCATTTTTGCTTTCACTTTTTCCAATACAAAGTTCTGAAAATAGGAAACAAAGTGAAAATGAAAACGTTTTATAACATCACCCTATTTAGAAACTTGATGAAATGGACGATTCTCCTTGTTACTGTTCAATGGCTATTCAAATGGCCAGCCACTTAAATCATTTGATTTTTCCTTGTTACAAGCTGCTTAGTGCTACTGACGACAACCCTTTTTGACTTCTTTTTTTGCAGAGTTGGACAGTGTTGAAGAGATTTCTGTTCCACATAACAAAATTGTTGACTGTTTAACCTCTTGTATCCATGTGGCACATATAAATGATATTCTTGAGAAGCAAAAGAGCTTAATGCACATGTATACCGCATTCCTGTTGCCTGAACATAAATGGACTGGTATTCTTTATACTTCGTTCATCATTTTTCAAAGTCCCTTCCATTTTTCTATTAGTCTTAATTAAGAAAGCCATCGTTGTGCAGTTAAAACTGCAGCCTTTTTATCTATCAAAGAACTTTGCTCAAGGCTCCACAGTGTTGTGAAAGACTCCCAAGGAAATCACGAACTTGCTGGCGCAACTTCTTTTGTTCAAGAGGTAATGGAGGCTTACTCTCAGTTGGACTAGTAACTTCAATTCTTGAATGATCTAAAATAAACTTTATTCTTTTACAGATATTTCACTCTCTGTCACCAAAAATACTACATTGCATAAGCACAATAAAAATTGCACAGGTACGTCACTGTCTTGTTTGGTTGAACATTATTCATGAGTTAGATTTCCCAATCCTATAGAACTAAAAACCCCTGGGGTAATCAGCACTTTTGGAACTAAATTTCAATAGACAGCACAATTAATTTATAATGACATGAGTTACAAGTGCAATTGCAATTAGGAATGATGAATATTTTCATTGCATTCATTTAAATATTTGATGAACGTAATTTATGAAACGTTTACTGAAATTTTTTCCAATTTTTTTTTCTATTTGTATGCATCATTTGTATTCAAAACATATTTTTGGAGAGGGGGTATAATTATGGAAAGCACTAAACAATGCTTGTTATAGTGAATGAAATTGCTCTGCTTTCACATTTATTGGGTTTGCTCATGACTTCGTACCATGTAATTAAAAAAATAGTTAAAACATGCGTCAGTTGTCGTGTACAACTTAAAAGGTTGTTGTGCTCTAGTGAATAAAGCCCAGTGTTCTATTTTATTTTCACCCAACCTACAATACTAATGAAACGCAACAGATACGATGCGATAAAAAATTTACTGCTGCACACATTACATCTGATTTGCCTTGATTATTTGGCAAAAGTGGACTCGGAAGTAAAACTGAAGCAAAATTATTTTCTTTAGGAAATATTATCAATTTAAAAATCTAAGGAACAAAACTGTCAGGATAGTCGAAAAATTTAGGGACTAGATTTGAAACTTTTTGTGTTTGCGTGATCATCGTTACTGAGTGGTGATTGTTGTGCCGAAAATCAGGTTCATATTTCAGCTTCAGAATGTCTTCTGGAAGTCATGAAACTTTCGATGGATGTGCCGTTGGTTGGCGACGTCAATGAAGGTTTCAAGGATGAGCTGATTCATCAGTACGAGATAGAGAAGAACGAAGGTGCAAAGTCAATATTAAGAAAATGTGTCAACATTCTTCAAGACTGGAAACACTAAATTGTACGAGCTATGGTCTTAATCCTTATTTATTAAGTTTTCAGATGATAAATCAGCTCCTGCTTCTTGCTCATTATTTGGTATAGTGGGTTAGTTCTTTCTTTTATACTTATATTATTTTGTCTTAATGATTTACAATTTTTGTAAGAAAATTGTGTATACGAATTATTGTGATAATACTATGGTTATAATTTCTGTTAAAGCAACAGATGTTTCTAGATAAATTAAAACTTTTAAATCAATGTATAAGATTGAGGAGAAAAGAATATCGTATTCTTGAAGTAAATTGAATTTTATCTGGTAACTCGTGTCAACCTCTAATATTAATGTTATGCAAGTTATTAAAATAAATTTATAATTTCAACTAAATTTAATAGTTGTCTGATTATTAATGGTAGGAAAATAAAATTTTAACATCATTTTTTGACATCATTTTGACATTGTACATGTGTCAAAATGTGGTTGGACGATTTCAAATTAAAAAACAAACTTTGGTTTTTCTTTTCCAAATATACTTCTGCCTCAACTTTTTTAATTTGAAATCGTCCAATCATATCTTGACACGTGTATAGTGTCAAAAAATGATGTTAAAATATCATTGTCCTTAATGGTAAGTTTGTTCTTTTGACATTTTAAAAGAACTTTATGATAAAAAAATATATTAAAAATGATAAGAAAATGTTATCGCGGACGTAGAACATTCTGAATTATATTATAATATCGTATTTTAAGTATCATTATTTATTTTAACAATTATTATAAACAACACTATTGAAGATAATCTTAGTCTGTCAAATGAAAGCTCGTTTAATTGTTATTTTTGATGTTGCTATTTTTGCATTGAGATTATTTTATGACTCGGATTTAACTAAATATTAACATTTCGCCAAATAATTTTATATTTGAGTTTTTTTTTTTTTAGATACAGTTTTCCTTCTTTAACTTTTAGTAGTTTATATTATTTTGTTTATTGTGTGAGGGGCTATTTTAACATTTGGTTCGGATAAGAAATGAAGCTGAGAGGAAAATGATGGGAAAAAAAAACTAAAGGAAAAACTATGGTTTGGATAAGAAATCAATTTGAGAGGGAAAAGACGGAAAAAATTAAGGAATTTTTAATATAATTTTACGTTGTTTAGATTGATAGAATAAAGAACAATGATAAAATAAATACTTATTTCTTTATTATTAGTTTTTATCTGTTTGATTTTGCGAGTGAAGGGAAGACAATGAAATTGAGAGGAATAATAAATGAGAAAAAATTTAGTAATCTTTAATAAAATTTTATGTATCTTTTATCCTTATTATTTTTACGTAAAAGTGAAGGAAAAGAAATGCTAATCATAAAGAGTATAATTTTATGTTAGAAAGTAGAGAAAAATATTAGGGTAAAATATATTAAATTTATCAATAATAAATTCAAGTAAGATATATTTTAAATATTAAAATAAATAAATATACATTGTGTTATGAAACTCATTCATAGCTAAACATAAATAAATTAGATTACGCAATTTTTTATTGAAATTAAGATTAAGTAATTTACTAAAATTTAATTAATTTTTTATTTTTTATAACTTTAAGTATTTTTACTTTATTTTTTATTAAAAAATATACAAATTTTAAAAGATTATATTTTTGAATTGAGTTTTTATTGTTTAATTGTTTTTTTTTTTTGTTAAATAGATGAAGTGATTCTTACGACAACCTGTTTCGATTATAATAATGATGATATAAAAGTTATTCGAAATTCAATATATTTAAATTATATTACCGAATTAAACAAATTTAATAAGGAATTAATTAAAAAATTAGATGAATTATTTAAAATTTAATTATCCTTTATTAAAACCATTAATACAAATTATATAGAGACCTTTCAAAACAATTGAAATGATGACAGAATAAAAAGCAATAATCATAGTGAGTGAGGTTGCGTTTCTCTCCGTTCTCAGTGAAGTATTCTCCTTCAAGAAGACAAAGAATTAGAAGAAAGAAGGGTTTGCAGTGCAAGCATGGATGAAGCTGAATTTCAACGCCTTCTCCAACTCTTCCCCGTTGTTCGTTGTCGCGATTACTCTGTACTTCTCTCTCTCTCTCTGTTTAGGGTTTACAATTTTATGCCTTCTCCTTAATTTTTTTTATCTCTGCAACTCTGCATTAGCAATCTGGCTTCTCTGCCGGTTAAAGTTTCGATCTTTCAGAGACCCATGTTGTGATTTTTGCATTTCACGTAATGCTTCTCTCTAATGCAATTAAATCCTTTTTGGTTTTGATGTTAGTTTAAGGTGGTAGTGCAGATTGATATATATTAGTGTCTCAATTCTTGAGGAAATTTTAGGTGAAAGTTTTAGGTTACGAATACCATAAAACATGACAAGGATTTGGTATGAGATCTTGACAAGGTCCAGGAATGATTTGGGTGGACTTTATCGGTAAGAAATATATGGTTTCAGTTTTGGTGGTGAAATTGGGTATTTTAGTTATATACTTATCGAGTTGAAAGAATATTTTAGAAAAGATGTACTCAGTTTTACCTTGGGATTGAAGCCAGAGGCTTTGGTAGGAGGTGGGAGCAGTGAGCGTATGACTATCGATTTTTGCAAACCAATGGTGTATTTCGTTGAAATGGATTGATTTTATGTTTAAGGATATTCATTTCTGTGGAGTTTTCGTGGGAAAAGGCTGTATTCAATTCATGGGTATTACCTGGGTCCCTTCTCATACTTTTTAAGGAAACATCTGTTCTTTCAAGTTTCCTTGTTGTGTTGTACTCTTTTTTTTTCTATTGTTATTATTTAGTCTTTTTGGAGGATAGCTCATCCTCCTTCCTTTGTGTGTTCTTTCTCTTTTTCATATTATGATACTTGTTTTATAGAAAATTACAAATGTCATAGTATTCTGCGCCAAATTTTGAACTTCATTGACATAATTTGAACGTACTGAAATCCAAAAATCTTCTCTTGCTTGTTACGGTTTGAAGGATCATTTAATTCAACTATTTTGTTCTGTGTTGGTTGATGAATGAGAAATGATTGGATGATGTTAACGCACATGCTACTGGACCTATTTTGGAGACAAAACCTTGACCTTTCTCCTTCTATATCTGTACCTCCTTTGTGCGAAGTTTGGATTATGAAGATTGCCTTACAGTTGCTAGGATTTGCCCCGGAATTTGTCAATACTGGTTAATGTTGTCTCATCTTATTCTTATTTTTTATTTAATACAAAGATTGGAATAATTTTCCATTTCTGTCCACTTACATATGTAGTGTCCACAATGCTGACGTTTTATTTTATACGAATCAATTGGTTTTCTCTACCTTAAATGCCTTTACTCCTTTGAGTGGCATTTTCTGAAGTTGTGATACGGATGGAGCGTACTCTCAAACTATATATGATCCAAATTTTAAAATTTGTGTTTCTTAGCTTAAATAACTTACGATTTATATCTGAGAATGCATTCAAGTACCAAATTGATAACAGTTAAATTTCAGGCAGAAGCAGCGTCATCCAGACAAATTCCATCTGGGGTAGCACAGAATGAGGTGGTAATGCTGAACCTGCATCTGTTATAGGCATGGATGTTTGCAAATATATCATGTTAGCTAACGAATTTGTATCTTCAGGTAAAACAATGGCAAGATGCATGGGATGAAAAGGAAAATAAGGATTTTGAGAAGCAAGGACTTGATCAACACGGTACTACTATCTTTGGGACGTTTTAATCAACTTCATTTTTCTAGAAAGCGCATCAACACCCATGAGTTGCATGACAATATATTTATTTATTTTGGTTATAACTTGTAGGAAACAGAATAATGTTTTTGAAAAATTAATGCATGCTATTCTTGTGTGAATTCTTCAAATGTACAGATTCATTTTGGAGCAAGCTAAAGACGGAGGCTGCTAGGAAGGTATTCGAAAATTTACCTTTTATGATATGCATAGAAATTATCAGAAATTTGTTTGCACCCTTAACAAGTTTGAAGCTGATTATGTGAATATTGAAGTTCTAATTGGAAGTAATGGCATGTCTTAGATGTACACATGGTTTAGCCTACCCTTCCATGAGAGGAGTTTTACATATGAAGGGATGCATTAGTTTTTATTCGTGTCGTCAATTGCTTACTATTTTCTTGATTAAACCCAAAATTTCTATTTTCTGTATTATTATTATAATTATTTCGAGTCCCATATGGTATGTCAATATATCAGCTGTTTTGCATCATTGCCTCCTTCCCTTGGGGCAACAGTAACCTGGTTTACTTGATTTGCCCAGTTGAAATTTTCATTTAATGATGGACCTTTATTTTGTCAAGAATTTTGTGGGTACTTTATTTTGTAAAGATAAGGATAAAAGCATTCCAATGTAATGGGATTTTGTCTTTCAGGAGAGAAACATTCGTATTATTATTTCTGGCAACTTGTCTTTTTTGTAAACCTGTTTTTGAGAAACAATAATTTACTCTTAAACCCATGCAAGCACAGTGGTGACAAATGAAAGAAGGGAGTTATGTCATAGTATTTTATGCTTTAAGCCTATAAATTTGGTGATGTGTCATTATTAAATAAAGCTGTCAATTATGGTTTGAGTGAAACTCAGCTCATTGATTGTAATGTTCCAACAGATGGATGCAGAAGAAGCAGAGAGATTTTGCAAGGCATTCCGACAAATCCATAAGAAACTAGTATGTGCCTATTAAATTTCATTTAAGTCATTGTTCCATAATAAATACTACGAAAGATATATTTTCTCCCTGAAATTACAGAAAATGATTTTATGTTTTCCATTATATTTTATTTTTTAGGTGAATGAAGAGTTGAGTTTAGAAGCAGCTCGAAGCTTCTTAAAATCATCCTAGAGTTCCAAAGAATATGCTTTCAACATTTTCCTTGTGATTCAACAATCGGCCATTGCAATTCTTTGTACTGTATCAAAGTGTTTTATAATTTTATACTTTTGTAATATGAAGAACTAATATATCTTCTTCTTTTTTCATTTCAATTGTTTGAATTTCGTTTTTTATGTGCCTAGAAGCTGGAGCATCATCGATAAAGTCTGTTTGTTAGCATTGATATACTAAAATGAATTTGTACATTCTCAACTTACAAACAAACCTATATATTGTAACTGCAAAAACACAATACAGAAAACAGTTTTTCTCTTTTTTAGAGGAAATTATCTACTTTTTAAAGTTATGTTTAATTTATAAAAAATAAAAACTATTTTGAAATAATTATTGAAACGTGTCTATGTCATGCCCATTTGTGTCTTAATTGTCTTTGGGCTTACGGCAAGTCACTAATGATGGTAACAGTTAGTGGGTATCTGTCACCGACAAAATACCAATATTTCTTTTCTTTAAATAGCAATATTTTTTTTTTCTTTAAATAGCAATATTTTTATATAAATTTAATTTAGTTTAAAAATATCGATTTCGAAAATTATATAAAAAAATTTATAAATTAACTAGAAACAATTTTTTTTTTCTTTCTGATGAATATTTCTGGAGTAAGTTAGTATAAAATCTGATCCACAAATTCCATAGGTACCACCATTACTTATAAAATCACCATACCACAAAAGTGGACAAGCCAACAACCTCTTTATTTTTCAAACATGCATCACCATTACTTTGCATTTAACTTTTAGATTAAAACATATATATATATAATGTTTTAAATTATCAAGATATCTTATAATTAAAAAAATCTTATATTAATTTTTCTTTAATGTTTATTTTGTAACTTTTAGTTACACATTTTATCAATTTTATTTAACATCTATTCAATTGTTATTTAATATTAATAGACTTATATTTTTTCTTAATATTTAACATTATATATAAAAATTTATATTACAGTAAATACTTGATAATATTATAATATAATTTTTTATACAAAATATTTAATTAAAGATGAAAATTATATATCTATTTTAAAAAATATATAAAATAATATTTTTTATTTAAAATAAAATAATCAAACCTATACCCATTCCACTTCCATAACGTATAAACTATGTGGACCTCCCTTGTTATGGGAAAACCACCATTTCATAAAGTTGTTCACGTATTGTTTATCTAAATTCAGTTTTCTTTATTACCCTGTTAAAAAAATGTCTAAAAACTATATACAGATATATATGAGGTAAGGTTAAAAAATTGTATTCATTGTTCTTTTACTTGTTACATGACATGAATTAAACTAGATTTAGAATTACCGTACATCTATTTTGTAAAATAATAACTATATTTTAAAAATTCAAAAAGTAATATTATTTTCTAAAAGTATCATGACATTTAAAATTAGAGTGAGTTTTATTAGTAAGAACTAAATTTAGAAAACATATATTCAATTTTTTATTTAAACTTCCTTGATTTTATTGTTTACTTTTTTTTAAAAAAAAAAAAAGCTTAAAATAGTTTGTTGACTAAGATAAAGTTAAATGGAGTTGAAAAAATAAAGAGACTCTTAAATGATTTGTTAGGTCACAAAAGGAATCGTGTAACACACTGTCTCCTTTTTAATTATTAGAAAACCAATAATGGCTTTGTTTTTGTATTTTCTGGCGTTAAGAAGAGTTTTTGAGGAACTGAATTCTGATTATTATTTTAATACAAGAAAATTTAAGTGTTTCAATTTTAGTGAATTATATATGAGATAAAATTTTAAAATATATTTTTATATTTTGAATTTTTGTGTAATGCAATCTGTAAAACTTAAGTTAAATATGATTTGAGAACATATTCTTTTTATTATATATTTATGCATGAAAACTAAATTATAATTTAGTTAATATAAGAAATATGTGTTGAATTTATCAGTAACTATTGTCCATTTTTGAAATGAATGCATAACATAGAATGAAAATTTTAAATTAATATTATAAATGCGGATAGCATAAATATTATTAATTAAGATGATAACAGTAAAAACAAATAAAAAAAATAAGTTATAAAGAATGCCACTAAAAAGCATCATTAAAACCAAAAATCTTTAAAAAAGAAACAAGTATTTCAATTGTTAACAACTTTTTGTATAATGTTAATTGTTTTAATTAATTGATAAATTTAAAAAAAAAAATTCTTTTCCTTTTAGATATTTGATTATTCAAAATTGAATTTTAATTTTCAGAAAACAAAATAAAAAATCAGACACCTAAATACCAAATTTGAACCAAATCAGAAGTGTGTTATTTAGGTAATTATTTTATTTGGCATACTACGCTAGCTTTAGAAATAAAAAATGGTTTGTCAGAAAATAGTTAGAAAAATCACTTTCACTTATTTATTGAAAATTAATTACGCATGTTATGTTGCATCATGTCATGACAGTGAAGTCCATTTATATATTTATGTATGAAAGAACCTGTGAGATTCAATTCACATTACAAACAATATTAATTTGTAAAGATGTTATTTATTTACTAATAACAGTGTTATCATCCTTAACATTTAAGAAAACTAAAATCAAATGCAAAGTAAAAGAAGAGGCAGACAAGAAAAACATAATCTATTATATTAGAAATATAGTTTAACTCCAAACGATAAAAATGAAGAAAAATAATAGAAACATAACATAATATAGTTAAAAAAACTTATTCATTTAAAGAAATAAAAGAAATGGACACATATAATTGTAATTAAAAAAAGTATAAAAATAGTTATACTTTATATAATACAAAATTGTGTTTTAGAATTCATAATATATATAAAATTATAAAATTCGATTATCTTAATATTAAAATTTTAAAATATAAATATAATTTTTATAAACTAAGGTTTGAAAACATATATTTTTTTTAGAATTTTTTTAAAGCGTTTTTTCTTTTTTTTCTAAGGTTTTCTATTATCCATTTATTTTTTTTTAGGATCAGAGGGTGTAAGATTTTTTTTACAATGAGTTCATTCTGTTTTTTCAATAGATAAGCTGGTTTATGTCTATTTCTAAGTCTATTTGATTTTTTTTCTACATGTGATCCCTTTTGACTCATATGTAGTGTTTAAATTTTTTTTTTCTAGTTTTTGCTAATAATTAGTCCTAATTGTTTGTCATAATTGTGTTTGTGTTGTTCATAGGGGCAGTTTGTGTGTGTGTATGTGTGTTTTAGTGTGTGTAAATTTGATAAATCAAATATTATTAGTACATTGGTTGAATCTGATTGGTGTTTATGTCTGAATTGAATTATGCGGTTTAAGGATTCAATTGAATTTGTTCGTTGTTGGGCAACACCTTTGAGTGTCAGTCTACATGTTAATTTTTTTTTTCTTGGTTGTTTGGTATTGATTTTGTATAATCTTTAAGCATGCTTGTGAGTATGATAACTATGTATGTGAAAATGAGGATTTTTGTTATGAACATGTGTGGTATTGTTGTTGAGAGAATTTCAAGGAGAAATTATGTGTAGTGGCGATGTGTAATGAATGCATTGACATATGGAAGTTCAGAAAGGAGGTATATTGATATTCTACCAACTATTCAACTCATATAGAGAGGAATGATGGGAGGAAAAGAATGGTAGAAAGTCCTAACCACTGGACTTTAGGTCATAGGCATAAATGGGATTGATCTTATGAGTAATAAGGTAATTATAACCCTATGCTTTTGACTCTACAAAACATAAATACTACTACAGGTACATGCCTATAGTAAAACCCTATGTCAAGAATGTATTTGGATAATTGAGTCTGATGTCAATATTTTTGTTTGTTTATATGAGTTATTGTGTTTTATCATTGTTTAGTTGATATTTAATATGATTTAACCATCTTATGATGTGTTTTTTATACATTAGCTTATCTTGTTTTTTCTTTTGTGTTTTGTTATTCTTTTATTATGATTACTTTTCGATATGATTATATGTTTTTGGTAAAAGATAATGATGTAATGGATTGTTTATTTAGTTATTTTATGTAAGAGTTTCTTCTTTTTGAGTGATGTAATGGATTGTTTAACTATTATAGTTTATAATTAATATGTAGATATATTATGTTATTACAATTATTAAGATGGAAAACTGTATTAATATTTTATATATTTCTTAATTATTTATTATGCGTTATCTAATTTTATAATATTTTATTTAATAATTTTACATTATTAAATGAGATTATAAGTTACTTTTTAGAGCATATTTGAATTTACTAATTGTAATTACAATATAATTAAGTAATATGATAGTAATGATTATTGTAGGATATTGAAATGAAAACGACTAAGCGCACTACTTTTTGTATGTTTTATTTATTGAATTAATTATTACTTTTAATATAATTATTACACTAAATTTTAAATATTAATAATACATTTAAATTCATGGACATTACTACAACAATATAAAAAATCAATTTATCTAAAATCATTTATCAATGAACAAGGATTTTTTTTAAAGAGGGTGACATGATTTGTTCACTCAATCTATGCATATGGTAGTGAAAATATAATAAAAGTATGTTTAGATAAATTTCTCTAAAAATGCATTTTCAGATAGAGAAGTAAAAAGTTTCTTTAACAACTCTTTTTTGACAACTTTTTGATAACGTATACGTGACAATTTATGATTGATCCGGTTCAAATATTTTTTTAAATATAAATTCAAACAGACCAATCAAATGATGACACGTATCTTATTGTCAAAAAGTTGTTAAAAAAGAATTGTCAAAATATATTATTCGAGAGAAAAAAAAACTTTGGTATAAAGAATTTGTGGTAGTTTAGCAAAGTAGTTCCACTTTTAAGTTTGAAGTGTGCATAAACTTTTGTCTCATTGATAAGAATTGTATTGAACAGAAGGAAGATTGTGAACTATGAAATAAGTGTTTTCAAAGCAATTCTTAGTAGCAAAGACAGTTTTGTTTATTTTAAAATCTTAGTGACCTAACCTAACTAGAGTGACCTAACTACCAACTGAAAACTTGTTCCTCTTTCTCTGTCTTCATTCAATTCAAATAATCAAACAAAAAGTCATAGTCATATTTCCCTTTCTTCCTACTCTTCTTCTTCATCTACCACCCTTCATTCTTCTTCCCTCTTTCCATTCTCCCCAATTTCTTGCCTTTCCTCTCTACACTTTTTCAGGTCCGTCTGCTTCCCATTTTCTATTTTCTTGCCTTTCATATCAACTTGCCAAACAAACTCTCAAATTACAACAAAAAACATAACTTTGTCTTATTTTGGACTATTCATTGAACATGGTTCTTTTCCACTGAATTCCTTTTTTCAAAGTTTAGTTATTTATTTACTTTTTGTGGAATTGGGTTTCAAGCTTCTACTGAGTTCTTGCTCAAGTTTTTTCCTTTTTTGTGATTCAGCAGCAATTAAAATTCCCAGAAGCATAGTTTATCTTCATGATCTTATAAGGGATGCATTTTCTCATTTATACTTAAGGTTTTCGATTTGATGTTGGGACACTAAGCACAGAACAAACAAATATTTATAACCTTGTGGCTGATTATTATTGATCACCATTTTTGTGACTATGGCTATCCTAATTTGAATTGGTGGAAAATGAGGAATGAAAATCACTTCACACGTGCTTTGCAAAATGCGGAAAGGTTGTAAGTGGAGGAAGAAACTCCTTTACATTACAACCACAAATCCTGGCCCTCATTATTGCACCAAAGCAAGTTGGAAGTGATTTTTGCCCACTACAATGAGGATAAAAGATTTGAACATTTCTTCTGTCTAACTCCATTTCATTTCCCTCATTTTCCACATGCTCAGACAACCATTGTCCCCATATGTTTGGATTCTCGTTAGATGATCCACGTTGATATGCTGGCTAATGTTTGGATTTACATGTTAAGTTTCCTCTCAAGAAATTGATTTTGCCTCTAAAATTTATTTTTGGAGCTGAAATAGTTATTGAGTTTTACTACTGACATACTTTTAGAATTAAAACATCTAAACATGAACCATATTACTTCAAAATCAATTGCAACTAACTGTGATTCTTTTTTAACTGTTTTTTCTATGACATGGCATCATCTGTAGTAAATGGATTTTTTAAAGGGTTTATCTTGCAATTTTAACTGATTGTGAAGCACAATTTCAATCCGGAACATTATTACTTGCTACTGACTCTCTTTCTGTGAAGATAAATAGAAGCATGATATGTAGATGAAAATATGTCTCTGCTTTCTACCTGGAGATAGAGATAGCTAAGTTTGGTTTGAATAGGTTCTTCAAACAAAGTACTTACTTTCTCATATCTTTTGCTAGCTCCCTTTAACCTATCTCTTCACCATGTCAAGTTTGGAGGAACCACTTGGTCTTGACAAATTGCCAAGTATGAACACCATTGATAGGATTCAGAGGTTCTCACATGGAGCTTGCCGTCCCAGGGTAGATAACTTGGGCATGGGAAACTGCTGGATTGAAGGACGAATTTGCAGCACATCTAACAGCTGCAAGTGAGTCATATATTGCAACTCATGTTAGAGACTGATACATTTCGTTGCTCTATAATTCAACCTTTATCACTTTTCATTGTATAGTCTTTGATTTTTACCTGCCTACTATATCACAATACCTTGCATTTTTATGTAGTGAAGATGATGAAGAATATACAGCAGAGACATTCCCATGGAAAAGACAAACAAGAGACTTATCCCAAGATAACTCCTTCACTCAGAAGGCTGTGACCAAAGGGAGGAAATCAATGAAATTTGGGATGACTGATGATTCATTCTCTGATAGCCAAAGCAGTCCAAAATGCCATACCAAAGATTTGCAAGGTTTGGCATATAAGGTAATTCAGTGGCTGCTGCATTATTTTTAGTGTTCTTTGTTCAAGTTTTCAGCTACTAACTTCTGCCTCTTTGTGTTTCCAATTATGTAATATATATTCTAAACATTCTGTTGTCAGTTTGTTTTATTACATTTATTTTTCTGGTAATTAGCTTATGTTCAATTTTTAATTGGATAATGGCTTTATGCAGTTTCTGAACTGTATACCAAAGTTTGTTAAGATAGTAGAAGTTGGTCCAAGGGATGGATTACAAAATGAGAAGAACATTGTGCCTACAGATGTAAAGATTGAATTGATTCATAGACTAGCTTCTACAGGGTTATCTGTTATTGAGGTTACAAGTTTTGTGTCTCCCAAATGGGTCCCACAGGTACAACTGCTTTACCTTATTTGTGGTAAATAGATATTGATGATTTTAAAGAGTGCTGGGTTGAGTAAATTTGTACCAAAGTGCTTGTATCTGAAATTAGTTCTGAATCACATGGATCATGTGGAGGCTTTTGGATGGCTTCTGTTGGATAAAAGTCATTCAATTGTAGAAAAAACTAGTTCAATTATAGAAATCTGAATGACTTATTCCATTCCATCTGATTTTAAATCATTGTGTTTCTTTATCTTATAGTTGGCTGATGCAAAGGATGTAATGCAAGCAGTAAATAACTTAGGGAGCATCAGAATGCCAGTTCTGACCCCTAATTTAAAGGTACAAATATCTTGATAAAACCATAAACCGTACGATTTATATTCAGATCTGTGACATGTTACATTTGTAGGGTTTTGAAGCTGCAGTAGCTGCTGGTGCCAGAGAAGTTGCTGTTTTTGCATCAGCTTCTGAATCATTTTCAAAATCCAACATTAATTGTAGTATTGAAGAAAGTCTTGCTCGTTACCGAGCTGTTATTCGTGCTGCTAAACAACTCTCAATTCCTGTTCGAGGGTATGCCTTTAATTTTCTTCTTCATCATTCTAAGATTACATCATATGCTATCACTGTCTGCTTCAATATCGGTAATGGGTAAAACCTCTCAAAAGGTGGCAAGGCCAAGGTCAAATTCCAGTAGTTGGATGCATGAAAGTGTCATATCATATCAGTTGATATTGTAGATTTTTCTGACACAACATTATTTCTCAATTCTCTTATTCCACATGACAAACAGTTTCTTTACATTGAAATGTGATAGGTATGTATCATGTGTTGTTGGATGCCCTGTAGAAGGACCAATCCCTCCCTCAAAAGTGGCATATGTTGCTAAAGAACTTCATGATATGGGTTGCTTTGAAATCTCCCTTGGTGACACAATTGGAGTTGGCACACCAGGTAACAACTTAGATGAGTTCTGAACTTTGGAAGTTTAAGCAATCTATGCTTGATAGACAAGATTCTCTATTATTGTAGACATCCTGCGTATAAACTTGATAAGGTTGATGAATGTAAAACCAAGTGTCTTTTTTCTGTCTTTTACTGAGAATGTTATTGGTTTCTGGTATATTATCTTTGTACTTGTATTGTGTTGTGTTCAGGAAGTGTAGTTCCTATGCTTTTGGCTGTGATGGCTGTTGTTCCAATAGAGAAACTAGCTGTCCACTTCCATGACACTTATGGCCAATCCCTTCCAAATATACTTGTGTCCCTCCAAGTAAGTCCTCAACTAAATTTCTTGGTTTGACCTTTCACTGTGTAAAACTTGTTGAGTTTATTAGTTGTTTCATTATGATTGTTTGAGAAAGAATAAGAAAAAGGAATACTGGTGTAAATGTATGACAGTTATGACAAACTAGTGTTAGTCCAATGTAGCATGGACCACAACCTCATTACATATGTAACATTTTTTGGTTATGGTTTAACTGTATATTTTTCTTCACTTGCAACGATAGCATGCAGACATGCCATAGATGAATTTAATTAGTAATTTGATTTCTATATTTAAGTCATTTACTCGGTTTGATTTTTAGATTTTTGTTTATTCAATTTAGTCCTTATTTTTTTGAAAAAGATTCAATGAAGTCTTTATTTTTGTAAAAAAGACTCGACGTGAATTCTATTAAATTGATATTAATCAGGTTTGAAGATATCATGAGTCAAAATTTAAGTCTGTCATAAATCAAAATCTGGATCATCTTCTACTTGAAAAGTATCGTGTGTCAAAATCACACAGGTTCAAAGATAGAAGATGACTCTAATTTTGACATGTGACAGACTTAAATTTTGACACGCGATACCTTCAAAGATGTTAAGAAAAGGAATAATAATTTGTGTGTGAACAGATGGGAATTAGCATAGTGGATTCATCCGTTGGTGGGCTTGGTGGATGTCCATATGCTAAAGGAGCTTCTGGAAATGTTGCGACTGAAGATGTTGTGTACATGTTGAATGGAATTGGTGTGAAAACCAATGTTGATATTGGAAAACTTCTGTTAGCTGGTGACTTTATCAGCAGCTATTTGGAAAGGCCTTCAACTTCAAAAACTGCCATTGCCTTGAACCGAGTTACAACTAATGCCTCCAACATACCATCATGATTCATCTTCTTAAATTTACCTTCAAAGGAATATTACATTATCACTTCATCACTGCATACATATATGATGTTCCTTTCTTCTTCTGCATGCTACTACCAGAGGAATAACATATTCACTCTGGAATCACTTTGGATGTATTGAGTATGGTTAATCTTTACAGTAAATAATTGAAAGTTTAATTCAAAAGTAGTCTCACAAATGAGTAATTTTATTATGTATGAAATTTTAACAATTCTAATTCACAGATAATAAGCTATCAGATTGTAATAAATATATTGAAGAATTCGTATTACTATTTATTCGTGTAGGATGTACAGGTGTTTACTATTGGGTTGTGTAGAATTTCATCAAATTCATTATTCAACACACATTTTAATTATATTTTTCATACATTTTGGGTGAGTTGGATTTAGTTGGAGTAAGATATTGAAAAAATTTCTTATGTTTTTGTTAAAAATTGTATTTTTCAAGTATTTATCTAATTAAAAAAATATAATTCTCAATAAATCAAATCATAATAAATTTGTCAATTTAAGACACATTAAAAGTATATTACAATCGATCCATAAAATAAATATAGAATGAGTGTGAAAGTTAAAAATAAGTCAATTAAATTTTGTTCAATTTTTTGGTGAATCAAAATTTTATAACCAGACCTATCACACAGGTTAATGAATTTGTAAGTTAATCCACTCAAGATTTTTTTAATTTATTTTTCATATTTATCGCATTAGAATTAAATACATTGACTCGATTTGTTATTTTATAACATTATTTAATAGTAGCAAAATCAAATTATTCACTTATTTTGTCAAACATTACTTATTATAAATATAATAATTAAAAATTAAAATGTCAACTTATATAACTTAAAAAACAAATAAATTAAACATTACAATTATTATTGAACATCTTTTACTTTCAAATATATTAAATGGTTAATCTACATAATTTGAAATAATAAATAATTATAATAAAAAAATTGTAAAAATATAATAAAAAAAACTAATAAATAATTATTATTTTTTAATCTGACTGAAATCCATTTAACATATGAATTAACTTTGATGAATCTAATTTAACCCATATTCAAAAAAAAAAACTAAAATTTTTCTAATTCACTCAAACTTGTATAGAATGACTTACGGGTTGACCCTTCTTAACATCTCTAGTCAACAAATAGGATCATTTGTATTAAACACATCACTCAAATTAAAAATAAGTTAATTTAGATGGGTGGAATTTTAACCAATAATAATTAAACTCATATTTATTTAATTGGATTTGATTAATTTCAAACCAAATGAACATGACATTACCAACCAATTATGCACAATAATAAATTGTAGTATTGTAATGGTTGAAAATATGTTTGCATTTTTAAGTAATTAAACTATACATCAATATTGAATAAAAATGATTTAGTTTTAAGAAACTAAAAAAACAAATGAGTTATTATATTTTTATTACAATAAAACTAGCCATTAAGATTGCACAAATATATTTAAATTTAATTTAAACTACGATATAAAACTATTTTTTAATTATTAACAACTTCCATAAAAAGATTAAAGGGTAGATTAAAATATGTGAAGCTAAAAGGATCAAATGTATTATTATTTTTAAATTTCTACAACAAAGTTGTTAATTATTTAGGGAAATTGAAACTAGGGTTCTTTCCGTATAAACTTTAGAAAAGCAAGAAAAACATAGTTACCCCTTTTATGAGCATGCTGATAAAGAAATTTTAATCTTTGACAGTGTTGGTCTTTTTGAAATACGAAACTGTAGTTTGTGTCATTGTGTGATGATGTTCTTGGTAGCTCGTGACAACACGAATCTGACAACACTCATAGGATGATTTCATCCTCCTACGTATCATGTCAATCCTAAAATAGTAATAATACAAAAACTTCATGCCCATGCCATCATGTAGTTCTTGCTCCTTCAACTCTGCAAAATTTACCATGCAAATTCAAATTATCTGTATAACACTCACAAAACCTAATTATGACATTATCAAAGACAAAGCTAACTCATGATGATGAGGGACACCAGCACTCTCAAAGTTCAACTTAGCAAAATCATCATCTTCTCATCCTGTTAAGTCTTCAATCACAGCAGACACATTTATTGAAAATCTAAGTGTGAGTCTAAATTTCAGATTGGATAGAAATGAAAAAGTATAGTACTATATAAAAATGAAAGACCTATTGTCTTGAGATTTTGGATAAACAGTAGTGTCAATCTCTTATATAATCAGGTTCAGATCGAATTGGTATTGTGTCTTTCCGATGATAGACCCAACAATATTTTCTTCTTCTACTTCTTTATTTTTTCTTCTGTCAAAAGATTAAAAAAAAAACATGCAATTTGTTGAGTACATGAGGGTATGATTAAGGCAAGGAAATAAATTGGTGGAGAAGCAAAATGAAATAATGAAGGTTTCTTTTTTACTTTTCTTTTGGTACCCTTTTTTACCAGTCAAAGCCATGGCTTCCCTTTACCATAATTGGAATCTCAAATGCTTCTACTTAGAATAAATGTCATGATTTCTTCGTCGGTCATGGCTCCTGCAATGCATGGGACCTTTCGTGTTGTTAGAGGCAATTCCATTCCAAAATAGCAGTCATTTAATACCATTCTACTTGTTTGAATTTGTGCACCATATGTTCTTGTTCTTGTATTTAAGATTAAGTTTTATTATATTCGTTTCCTATGAGATGAAATTATTAAGATCAATTATTGTATTCAAAGGATTATTCTTTTAGACTTTAGATATTCTTCACATCGAAAGTTTTGCAATATAAATCTATTGGTAATATATTTGTAAATAACATTTATTTACGATAAATCATAATTACCTATAAATTTTAACTATTATCTACGTTTGATGATAAGTAATTGATTTTTTCTTCTAGCGAATTTTATCATTAAAAATCTTATTTTAAAGATAAAAAAATTTCAAATTCCAAAATAAACAATAATTAAACTTTATTTAAACGAATTTAAAGTTGAAATAATATTTTTTTATTTTGACTAAAAAATATACAGTAACATTTACTTTATTTTATTTTTTTAGTGTCATATGCCATTAGATATTTTATTCATAATTTTAAGGAAAATTTATTTATAACTTATAGTGTTACTTTTCAAAAAATCCTTGATAATATTTTACCCATTATTAGTTAATTAAATGTAGAAAATTGTATGGATAACTTGGATATTTCCACTACTATATATCCTACGATGTTAAGAATAAAATAGAATCATAATGGCATATACTAAGTTCTAAATGATAGGAGTATTTTCAAGAGTTCCTTTAATAAAAGGGTATTATTTTATGGTGACTTACCTTGAAATTGGAGAAAAATAATATATCTTTAATTCAAAAAACTCATATTTTCATGAGAGTTAAATTGAGTTATTATTTTTTATAAGAGCATGTGAAAATTTCTAGATACGTTTGTGTTTCATTCTAAGGGCATGGGAAAGAATGACATGTCTCTGCCATGTTCATCAATTCCCATTTTCCAATAGAGATTACAGAAATTCATGTTTAGATCCTAGTGAAATATATATACTAAGTGTTATAAAAACCATGGCATCACATTCAACTAAAATGAAAAGCCAAAAGCTTGTAATCTAGAAAAGTAGATTTTTCAGCAAATTTGTGTAAGTTTTTCTTGTCTTAAAGCCAAGGGTGCCATTCACCAAGAGAGTCAAACAAATATAAAAATGGCCACAACCAAAAGCCATGAAAGTTTCCACTTTTGTAAAGTTAGTAAAGACAACATCATTCTTTGTAAGAAAAAGATTCATGTGCTAGTTATTAACACTTTCATGGCTTATATTTGTCAAACCCCCCACCACTTTGACCAAATTATATCCTTCTACTGTTCAATCTCAAAATAATTATAAGTATATATGTTCTTGTGACTTACATGTGCTAGAATGAGCCAAAATTAACTTAATTAGTGTTCTTTGCAAAAGATTATCTCAGAACCTAAGATCTAGTGTAGCATTTGATCATGCTTCTAATATGCTGCAGCATCTTTTGGAATTTTGTTGTTTGCAGTCTGATATGGCATTATGATCACAGCTAATTGTTCTTTGTTTAATGCTTAAAATCTTATTTCTCCAGTACTTTTGGTTGGTTAGTGGATTCCACCACACTTATTGAAATTTACACCTGATAGATTACTACTATATGGAGCCAAAAGGTACATCAGAGACAATTAATTAAAATGAAAGCAACTTAGTATTGCATATATATGAAGTAAAAAATATGAACAAAATTACCTGATAAATGAATAGTCAAATAACACTAAACCTTTTTTTATAAGATCATTGTTGAATTTCTTCTCTTTTTAACCTATTATATACATGATGAGTTTCTGCATAATTGTGATCACATCACAGAAGATAAAAGAAAAACAATATAGTGATGATTTATTTGATAAACTGACTTAGATAGATATGCAATGATATTATTCAAGTTCAAAGCTCTCTCTCACACACATTCATGCAGTGAAAAAATATGGATACATGAGCCATAATAAGTGATCAGAAGAACATCACCTAAGCTCCAACAAAAATAGCAAAAACTCTCTCTCTCTCTCTCTCTGGTCCATAGTTGTTTCCCAAGTAAAAAGCATCAAAACACACTCTGCAACATATTTATTTATTTATTTGCATTTAGGCACCAACCCCTATGCTATGCTATGCACATTCATTGACTCACACCTCTCATTGACAATCCTCATTTTCAGAGCTCACACTTCAAGGTTCTTCACACCATACAGCAAAAAGGGCCACCCTCCTTCAAAACTGTAACTTTACTTCCCTTCCCTTCTTCTTCTAACCTTTATTTTTTCTTTCTGAGTGTTTCTAGTGACACCCTTTTTCAATCTCATCCAAAAGAAGCTGATTTTGTTTCTTACTTTACCGGGTTTTGAGCCAATTATAAGCTTCTCATGCACCATCTGCACCTAAGTGAGAGCATGAGGTTGATCAATCTACCACCTTGTTTCTCATTCCTACTGTTGATTCTGTTCTTGTCCATACTCTCTTCCTCTGCTGCTGAAGGGTATGCAGAATCTCAAAGCCTTACAAATGAACCTTTGTCAAATCTCAGCTACCTTAATGATAAAGGAGGTTCCAGACAGAATAATGGTGAAGCTGTTCTTGCTGATGAGAAAAGGATAATCTACACTGGTCCTAATCCTCTGCATAACAGATAAGTGCAGATTTTTAGCTCTAAAGGGTCTTCTCTCTGTAATTTGTATATATACATATATAATTTTTTCTCTCTTTCTTTTCTTACTTGTTTTCTTGTTCTTTCTGCCATTTCTTTTCTTGAGAGAGTCTGTCACTTATTTTTCATACACCAGTTTCTTCTGGTGTACTGACAATAACAATGTGTAAGAATCTTATGTTTAATTTGGCTAATTGGTTTTTAATTCCATAATTCTTTTGGACTGAAGTTTAATTTCTGTGTACAGAAAATGGGAAGGATTTTTCATTTTTTGTGCTGTTAACTGGTCATTTTAATAGTAAATTTTAAGCAATTATGGTAAAAAAAAGTTAAATAAATTATCACAAAAGACAATTCCTAGTTAACTGAAAATGAAAATATGTGTAAGTTCTTGTATTATTTTTTTTACTCTTAGTTGCATTAATGAAAATGAAAATGAAAAAAATAGGAGATGCAATGTTTGCATCATGGATATCTGGGTTGCATTAATTGCTTAATTGCTTACGTTAAGTGTTAGAAAATAATCACATTGGCACTTTTTTATTAATCTATTAAAAAATATTAAAATTATAAATGTCTGTCTAATTAATTACTTTAATGTATGATTAATAAGAAAGTTCAAATCAAATGTACTATTGAATTTATTAAGATTAATAATCTTCTGAAGCAAGTCTTGTTAATTTTGTGAAGCTACAGAATTTTACAGAGATTTATAATTGTAATTGAAACAAGAGAAAACAAATAGTGAAGGTGGAAATGTCTTCCAATTTATTTCTGTCGTATCAAAGTTTTCCTTTATTGAATTAAAGTTTAAGAATGGATATTAATTATTTGTATCATCGTCTCCCAAATATAAAAATTTATCATTTTTGTTGATAATAACTGACAAGTACATTTTATAGAGACTGAAATTAAAAAAAAAAAAAACATTAAGCGACATTAAAATTATATATAATTAATCTATTTTTATGGTAACTATAAAAATCATTTTTTATTTTTATTAATATATTAGGATAATTTACAAAATAAGTTTTACATCATGTTTTAGAAAGTTCTAAGAAATATATTTATAACACAAATGGAATTTAAAATTAAAAAAAATGTCACGAAAATTTTTTTAGTTTAGTTTTTTTCTTCAAATCAATCCAAACTGAACTATACATTTTTTTATGTTTAGTTTGAATATACTTAAACATAAATAAATTAAGATAAATCACACTATCTCTAAGAAAATTTTATTTAGTCTAAGAAAATAAATATTAAATGATATTTCACAGAATAATTAAAACAAAATTAAAAACATTTTCAATATTATATTTTAATTAAAAATTTGATTTAAAATTAGATAAAATTCAAATATATATCCTTCAATGTTAATCTTGTAGTGTGTAGTTATTTTTATTAATTCATTACAACAAATAACAAAAAGAGCTTTTATATGTTCTTGAATTAAAAAAAAAAAAGTTTTAATTTCATAGACGGGAGTTGAATAGGGATATCCATGAAGAAATTAGCAAAATGTATTGTAACATCTTAAAATATAGTATAAATATTATAAAAGAGTTATCACAGTTTTTAATAAAATAATCAGTCAATAAGTAGAAATATAAAGTTATTTACGGTCCTATAAAAGAAATTTTATATACGGACCAACTTAAACAAAACTATATACAAAGAATTAGTTTAAAAGATAATTAAGTATCTATCGTCCCTCCATCTAGAGTCTATTCCATAGTCACATCATCACCCCTGCTCACACCCATCGGATGATCATAGCCAAAACAGGAACATGAAAAGATAACAACATAATATAACAAAAGGACAAGCTAGGTACAAAACAATTCATATGACACTTAATACATTGCATACACGAATCATATATATAACATGAATCAAACCAAACATCTTAACATGCAATGACCTAGACTGGACTATCCAAATTTAGTATGAATGTCGAGCTATGGCAGATTGTGCATTTGTGATGGCCTCTACTATTTTGCAACGTCATTGCCAATGGGTTTCATCCTATCACACTCAAAAGGTTAGTATGTACCGCATCTTAGGTCATACTGGAAGCATCTGAACTAAGACATCTTGTTACTCTTACTACATGTGTCAATCTTCTCTACTTGAGAATAAATGACCACTAAAGTGTTAAGATAACCATCAAGATTAGCTTCTTGCATTCATGCTAACAATATTTGAAACATTCAATAAAGGGTTCCTCCTTGGAACTCAATTTCCATAATTTTCATTTCCATATACAATTAAACATATTTCTACATATATCACCATAGAAATCATAATAAACCATTACACATATGTCAAAGAATCCAAAACAATGCATCAAAAAACACAAAACACCCTAAAACTGAAAAACCTAAAAATTTGGCTCATGGACGCTCAGGACCTAAAAAAGGGGAGCTTAGGCATCAAACTTGCTGGAATGGGGCGCTTGGGGGCACTCTGGGGCGCTTGAACGAGTTCTTCTCGCAAAAAGGGCTCCCAAGGGGCGCTTAGTTGGCGCCCAACACGACAACAGATTCTAAAACACTTCTATTTTGACTTTAGTTACCCTCTACCCATACTTGAATGGTTCTTACAACCTCTTAAACACTGAGAAACATCTAAAAACAGACTTATAGTTCAAATTGACCACTCCAAACCAAATTAACCATACTAGACTTCCCAACCTCATTTATACCAATTTCTTAACCAAATTTTGTAACAAACTGCATGAACAAGTCATAATAGACCCAAACACACACCTCAAGACTTCAGTCTCCTCACAACATCTCAACTTTCAATTTCCACTATCTAAACCCCTAGAACGTACCAAAATGTGCTAAGAAACTCAACTTATTAAGCAATTACCACTTCCACATCAGATTTTTCTTATTTCAATCTTCTATACAAGTCACATATAACCTAATAAACAACCTCAACCTAAAACTTCTGATTTTCCCTTCCAACCCTTATCTCACAAAGTCACTTACCAAAACCTCATTTTTAACCCCAAAACCTACATTTTTTACAACTCAATGTTTCATAAACCCTTCTATCAATTTCAAACTTTAAAACAACATTACAACCTACCATTCATGACAACAACAACATCCAAAACACATTTCAACAGAAACCACTTCTGAAATAATCAATTATACCTTTTTTAATTAAACTAGTATTCACAAAATATCAATAAAACTCTATAAACTCCAAACCCTTGCTTAGAGCTCAAGGAACTTTAAAAATGCCTATAAAATACCGAATTGAAAATGGAATGCCTATAATTGGTCTTCAAATTACCAAAGAAGTAGGAAAATAAACAATAAGACGCATGAATCAAGAATCACTTTACATGATTTTAAATTAAGAACTAAAAAGAAAAAGGAGTCGAAACTTATTTGTTTTATACTAAAAATTGATCAGATAAAAATGGAGATTACTCTCTTATTAACCTTTAGAAATTTTTTATCGTAAAAAAAGAAAAATTTTTACAAAAATAATTTGTGTTTTAAGCAATAAAACAAGTTTAAAAAATTTTATTTATTTTATTAAATTATTTTAAATTTAAAACATTTAATTTTATTATTTTAAAACATATGTCAACACTAATAGTCTATCTTTTTACGTTATTACATATGCTACTATGATTAATAATATATAGAGAGAAAAAAATATAAAAAACATTATTATATATTAGTGTCACCTTTAAACTATTATGTTATATTAAAATGATATTTTTAATATAAATTTTTAATTAAAAGGACCGAATTAAAATTAGAGAATATATATATATATATATATATATATATATATATATATATATATATATATATATATATATTGGAAATTATGTGAAAAAATTAAAAATATTTTTCTCTTTAAATTCTTTTAGACATCTTTTAAAAATTAAATTATAATGAAATTTCAAATTTTAAAATACCCAATAACTAATAAATTTTTATTTATTTTAATATTATTATATTAATAAATATATATATATATATATATATATATATATATATATATATATATAAAATCTGTTAAGATTAATTCTAAACATATATAATTTAACACATTTGGAAACTCTTTCGAAATTTATGAAGTTTTCATACCAACCTAGAGTTTAAGATAATTTTATTATTTAATATATTAACATTAACACACACATATATTATATATATAAATCTAAAAACATCAAAAATATTCTTTAAATAACAATCAATTTTAAAAACAAAAAATAATTAATCATTATAATAATTAATCATTATAATAATAATTAATTAATAATTCATTAAAAATTATAATTAATGATTAATTAATAAAAAAATAATAAATAATTAGACTCTAAATTCATCAATAATAATAACTATCAAGATTTTAACTATAAACTTATTTTATTATTTTACTAATATTTTACAACAATCAATAAAATATGTTTTTATTTTCCATAAGAATAGTAGAAAAGATATTTTTTGATAAAAGGATTTTATTTTGAAAAAAGAAATTTCACAATCAGGAATTCAACCGGGATTTCAAACTGCAATTAAAAGAGAAATATATTATTTATAATTTATAAAATAAATACAAAATCATCACTACATTACGTATCTAAAAGTTAAGAAATTAGAAATATTGATAGCAGGAATATAGGTACTTAAAATTTTATAATTTTATATAATTAATTTGTATCTTATTGAATATAGACACCTTCTCAAACATTTTAATATATTATATAAATTACTGCTAAAATCAGATTATATTATTCTTAACTTTAAAACATTATTTGGTGTTATTTTAATAAAAAAAAATATGCATAATTTATTTGAAACTTTTTTATTCAAAATAAAATATTTTATATTTAACTTAATTCGCACATAAAATTTAGAGTGCTCATACTAAGATACTTAGATTTTATCTTATATCTTAAATTAAATATTCGTAACTGATAGATAACAAATAAGAGATAAAATCTAAAAGACATGGTTATCTTTACATCATCTCTAAACTATAAAGTTATAATAAGGTGATATTATTAATATCCATTTTTAATTGAAAATATCGATTTAAAATTACAGAAAATTTATATACATTTTGTAGTTTTTATTTATAATATATATACATATATTTATTGTAGTTTTTATTTATAAATTTATTTATAAAATTGATGATTTTCAAGTTTTCCACCAATCATAAAGATAATTTATTTGTGAATCGTATAACTATATATAAAAAAGATTTCATTTTTATATTTATATTTGTTTTTCAAATCTATCTTTTAAATGATTTTTTAAAATTAAAATAATGATTTTATTATTATTACAGTTCTTTTAAAATTAACTATTTTTTTATTTGATCGTTTCTAAACTTGATTATTCTTTTAATTATAACTACCTATAAAATAAATAAAATTATAAAAATTATTTATATTAATTTTCATAATTATATATATATATATATATATATATATATATATATATATAGAGAGAGAGAGAGAGAGAGAGAGAGACTTATATATAAGACATATATAAAAAGATTTTTTTATCACATTTATCTTTGAAATGTTATTTTCTAAATTAAAATAATTATGTTATCAATTTTATCTTAAGTTTAATTTTTTTTTTAGTTTCACCGTTTTTTTAAACTTAAGTATTTTTAATTATAAATTTATTTATAGAATAAATAAAAATTATTTACACATAAAATTATAAAAAATATTTATAAGTGACAATAATAATAATTTTATTATTTTTTATTACCATTAAAAAAAGTAAAAAAGTTACAACACATTGTAATTTATTTGTGAATATATACAAAGTAATTATAATCGTGTTAAAAATATGTTTATTCTTATGTCTGAAAATGTTTCTACTCAACTCATGCACATCTTTTTCACTAAAAGTGTGTAGTTTATAAAATAAACACAAAACAAATAATAATAAACAAATGATAAATGCAAGTAGTTGAAACTAAAATTATTATAGTTGAAGATACTCAAACTTTATCTTATTTTATTATTATAAATGTTTCTAAAAGCATATCTTGCAAAGTCAATATACTTAAAATTAAATCTTGTTTAGATAAGTTATTATTAACACATTCAATCAGTTAATAAATAAAAGATAAGATTTATCAAACTTTTTTATTTATAATATCTTCTCCAAACTGTTATGATATAATATCACATAATTTCTTAGAAGATAATTTTTGTTATCTCTAGGATTATTTTTAAGAATTTATAGATTTTATCTTATGATAAGATAAGGTTATCAAAAACTATATATATTCACCTCACCTCCAATTTTCTTGTATATTGAAATTTTCTTCATTGGAGATCAGATAATTTCTCATATTGGCATCTCAGTTCATAAAGTTTGGAGCTTTTGCCTCAGTCATAGACATTTTATTCTGGGTAAGAACAATCTAATAATTTTTACTATTTCAAATGGTCCAATTTCTTTTTCATCCAATGTTTGAAAGCTAATTCAGTTATCTGTAGTTTTCATCATTTAATTTATCTGGTCTTCATTATTAATCCTTTGAATTTTCGTTTGTTTTGTCTAAAGCAAAACTGGGTCCTTTAATTCAAATTTTTATTTTTTATTTTCTACCATCCAAAAATTAATATATTTAAAATTTGAAAATGTTTTTTTTTTTCAGTGGCAAGATTGAAAAACAAAAAAAACAAGATTTCTTAATTTTAATTTTGAAAAGTACTGAAATTACAATGTATGATTTTTTTATTGCATGTCCTGAAATTCGGTGCCAATGCATGATTTTTATGGACATATATATTCTAGAGTGTAGACTCCTAATAAGGGTGAAAGGATAATAACTCCACTATATTTATTTCCTCATATGACCTGTGACAACATAGGAATGTCTTATGTCATAGGTAAGAGGAAATTGACCAAACATGCATTAGCATTATTTTTTGTCATGATGAAATTCTTTTAGTTTAGTTAATTGTTTGAATTTGAATAACTCTATGGACCAAAGATGGTTTTACAAAGGATAATAATAATTTGACAACATTTTTTTAACAACATTTTAACACAATCTATATGTCATTATGTGATTGGTCCAAAATTATTTCAGAATCAATAATAATAATCATAAACACCAGCATGAACTAATCACAGAATGAGACACGTAGATGATGTTAAAATGTTGTCAAAGTATCATTATCTTTTTACAAAAGGTACTTGCTTGCTTTTTTGGGTGTTGATATTGTTGTCAAAAAATTAACTTTTGTGAAGAGTATTTTACTCTTATAAAGGATATGAAATGATAGTAAAATGGTGTTTAATAACTTATTCCTTGTTATTGTGATGTTTTGGTATATTCTGTGATATGTTCAAGGGGGAGAACATGAAGATAAATTATAGGCTTGGTGCATTATTTAAGATTGTTATTAAGAAATCATAAGAAGACAACAATAGGGTCAAGATGAAAAGCAAAGATCGTGAATTAAGTTGCTTAGAATTAACATTAACTTGCTTGAAATTTATGAAATGCAGCATTAATATAAGGCCAACGCAGAAAGAGACAGAAGAGCAGAAAAACTCCATCAAAAGCGATTCATTTAATTCAGGTAGACCTTTGAACTTTGAAGATTACTTTGAAAGATGACAACAAAGTTCCTCAAATATATATAACTCAAATCCCTTCATTTCAGGAACAGCAATCCCTACTCAAAACACAAACACATACACACAACCTTGTACCATTTCCTTATAAGGTTTTGTGTTGTGTGCGAAACATGACGGAAATATCTTTTTCGAACGAGTCATGCTACATGAGTGCATGTAGTTTTGGCCAAGAGATGTGGTTCTACAGTGAACCAACTAGTCCTAACAGGCTCGGACTGAGATCACCCTTTGATTCTCAAACACACTACACAACACCAACGGAAACAGAATACGAGGATTCAGATTTCACTGGGGATGAGTTTGAATTTGAAACCAGTCGTAGATTCAATGTTAGTGTCACTGACTTGGACTCTGAGATAAACCAGAAGGATGAGAAGAACCCTTTTGGTGATTCATTGCAGACTATGGCATTTGCTGATGAGCTTTTCTGTGATGGTAAAGTCTTGCCACTGATGCCACCTCTCAAACTTCCTCCCAGGCTTCAAAAATTTGAAGTTGGTAGCATTTACAGACCAAAACTGGCGTCTTCAAGGTCCTCGGGATCGGTGTTTAGACTTCGGCTTTCACGGCATAGTTTTCGGAACGATGACTCTGATCCCTTCATGGTGGCTTTGAAGAAGGTCAGAGGAGAAAATAGAACAAATGCAAGACATGTTTTCAGGAGGAGTAGGTCACTTTCTTCATTCAGAAGTTTCAGACACAAGTTTAAGAAAAGTGTGAGAGTAACAAAGTCATGTCAACTTGAGTCACATTGTAGTGACAAAGCTGAACTAGTTTGTGAGCTTGACAAAAGGCCATTGAAGGAAGTATCGGGACGAACGTATATGCTGTCTGAGTCAAAAGGATTGGTGTTTGCTAGAAAGGTGAGACTAGTGGCATCAATTTCAAAACTTGGTATGGCAACAAAGAAAGATGAGGGGAAAAGATGTGGGTTTTGGAGAAGGAATAAGAAGAGGGAATGCATAAAGAAGTTTTTGTTTCGGCTTCGTAACTTAGGAAAAGCCAATGCTCAAAGCAAGTTAGAAGATAAAATGGAAGCACAGGAGAGACCACCTTCGGTGAGGAAACTTGACTTGGAAGCTGCGACATCAACAGAATCAAAGCAATGTGATAGAGATCCAAGAACAGCCAAGTTGACAAAAAGGAGATCGGTATGCCACAGGCCAAAGATTTTTCCCTGCTTGGGTTATGAGGACGAAAAGTGAAGTGATTCAATCATACAACGTCTCAGTAGAATATAGAAGTTAGCTGAAATGAATTATGAAAATTAAAGTTTTGTAATTCGTTCTTTTTGTGTAATAGCTTTGTTGTTGGATTTTGTTTCTACTTAACCATTTTATACTGTCTTGTAATTGTAAACCCTATGGTAGCAATGCTATTCAGAAATTGGTTATGTATATCTATTTTTTTCTGGAGTTTTTCTCAAGTGAATTTGCATATATAACAATCTGTATACTCCCTTTGTAGCCCTTTTTCTTCTTATATCCAAAAGAGAAACCAGTTTGCGTATAGAGAGAGTGAACTTTTTAGGCATGTTGTTATCTGATTTCAGCGCTTACTAACTTGAGAAAAGCAGATAGGTTTTAATTTAATCTTCTATATGTTGTGGAATGAATGTTCTACAGCAGTAGTGCATAAATGAGTAATTTACATTGATTAAAATCACAGGCTAAAGTTGAGCATGAAAAAAAATGTATTAATAAAAAGGGGGGGAAGTAAATATAGGATAGTCTCAAACACTCATTTGACTGAATGAGAATCCTATATCCCATTTTCTCTAATGCAGAAGAACCTGCCCTGCCAATGCCCGAGAAGAATGCTAGTCTTGCCATAATGCTATGTGGAAGATTAATCTGATTAATCCAAGGTTTCAGAAGGCCAAATGCTTTTCCAAAGAGAAATCTCAGCCTCGCTCTTAAGCTTTCTGATTCCCCCATAAAAGCCATCTGTTTCATTTCCTTCTTCTCTATGATCTTTTCTACTGATACTTGTCTTCCTCCACCGCGAGTCAGGAGTGTACTGATTGAACTCTAGCACCACCATGTCTGCAACCAACACATAGTGTCAAATAAACCATATTTGAATCCTAAGAAAGAAACGTAAACATACAAAAAGCCTTATGCCATGACTCAAAAAATTGACATGTTCAGTTTTCATTTTGGCCCAACTTATATTTTTTTCAATATTCGTGGAGAAAAGCTTTTGATGGTATGTATGACTGTGTGGTCCACAGCATCAAATAGTCCACTCCAAAACTTCATAACAAAAACAGACAGGAACATGTGTAAAAACCGTCATCATGCTTGCACAAAATGATGAAAGAATATGACAACAGAGTTTATCAGAAAAAAGTTCTGTCAGAAAGATAACAGCTAAAAGCAATGTGTAATCATGGCCAGGAAGCAATGTGTATACACAAGGAGGCACAGATTAGTGTTTTGCATTATTATTCTCCTGTTGATACTGTTATATATTGTTAAGGGAATGCTAAATGGAACATCAAATTGGGTAGCTAAGTAGAGGTTGTGGATTATTCTGGTCCTATCAGATAATGGAAGCAAACTTTTGAAGCTTATAGTGACCGTGGTATCCCCACATTACATAAAAGGAAAACAGAACCTACAAGAGAAACTAATTTAATTTTGTTTATTTTAACATAGTTGGCCATGAATGTATCCACTGAGACATAAGTTATCAATGTGTTGGTGGAATAATGACATGAGGACCATGATATGTCTAGGGGACCAATCATATACCATAGCTGGTGGTCCAAATTTTGATATATTATCAGGAAAGGAACCTAGCCCAAATTGTGGTATGCTCTGCCAAAGTGATCTTTACATTCAACTCATTCTTTTCACCATTTGATCTCCACAATGAAAAACATAATGATGGTAAATAACAAAACTTCAAAACATTTAATCCATAAACCAAAATACTTCAACCTTCACTCAATTCCTTTTTCTTCAAAATTCTGCAGGGGTTGTTACCTTTTTTTCCATGTTTAAACATTATTCAGTTGAATCCAAGACAACACAATTCATCTAAATTCTAGAGTCATCCTTTCAATCAATCACTAAATCATATCCTCCTTATTTTGATCTACTGCTCAATTTTACTCAGAAAATAGTTCAACTTGAACTGAGGAACAGAACATTGATTAAATGAATGATAAAAGGTAAAATCTACAGCCACGAAATTATAACTAATGATGAAACACATTAATTTAAAAGGAAAATTCATCAACTCACCACTACTATGACAGCGGCAGTAATTTTCGTTCCCATTGCATAACTCCAAGTGGCCTACAACACCATACCACCAACCTGCCATAAAGATGCATTTCATCACGCAACTATTCAAAGAAAGGGTAATTAATTGTAAACTATGATCCATAAATAAAATTAAGTAATTAGTTTTATATCAAAGATTCAAAATTGAATTCCCCATAAAATTGTATTCATCCAAGTTTTGATTTTTGTCATTCTTGTTTAATGTTTGCTTAACAATCTACAGACTATCTATAATAACAGTAGAAGTAGAAGAACGAGTTGAGTAAAGGAGCAAACCATAAGGAAATTCCTTGTTCCTTCTCCATTGAATCTCTACGTGATCGCCAGGATGCAAATCATGCAGACAATCGGAGACATGAAGATCGTGTGGAGGAGTATCAACAGGTGGTGCTCTTAGCCTTTCCCATGGAATGCCATGCTCTACTGCAACTGCCCTTCTTCCATGTGGTGGATACCTGTAATCGATAATTAATAAATAATTAGGCCACTAGATCTATCCTCTTTTTCTTCCTTTTTTTAATAATCCTTTATTTTCCTTGTGGAAACTCTTCAAAACTTGCGGAGAATTTTTCTTTCAATGGCTGATGATGGGAACAAACATAGAACCACCAAGAATCATGTCCAATTACCTGGCTTGGAAGGTGTCAGTTTGAGGATCATAGCTAAGTTCAGCATCATAGCAAGATAACATAAATCCTACATGGCCATTCTGCAGGCAAAAAGGGAAAAATGTAACTAACTTGTGAGAAAAAACAATAACTTTCTATTCTAGTTAACATAAAAAAGCAAACTTGATTCAGTATTGAGGGTGGCATGATAGAATACAAGTTTTGGATAGGAAAAGGCGCAAAGGGTTAATTCACAATTGTAGATACCTCACGGTTATAGACCTGAGCAGGAAACCAGAAGTCGCCAGTCTCAAGAGCAAGATACCATCTCATGAGTGAATCAGGAGGCAAGTAAGTTGACTGCTTGCAGGTATTATTTGTATCCACCTTGGTTCTCATCCATGAAAAAGGCCAATGAAGGGACACAAGCCTCATCAAGCTCTTCTGCCTGCCATATCTAATAGTTTCAGCATTCCCTTTAGAAGCAACATGCCATTTCCACTCCCTATAAGCAGCTTCACCAATAACTCTACCCCATTTCTGTTTCATGTGCCTCTCCCAGAGGTGATCACTCACACACCTCTCCCTCAAGGAGCGGCAAACACTAGCCATTTGACAAAGTGGAGCTGGAGGGAGCTTTTCAAGAATGCATTCTAACACCAGGTCTGGCAAGTCCAACACTGACATGTTTTGGGAGTCTTCAACATTCTCCACCTTGGAAGTAAGAGCCTTCTTCACTAGAGACATTGCTGTGGGAATTGGACAAGGAAAACAAAGCAAAAAGTGGTTCCTAAACAGCTTAGAGATGGACTTCACTAACAAGTCTTTGTAAAAAAAAGGGGAGATCAACCTGACCTCACCAGCCCATGATGGGAGTGGTTTGAGAGAGAGGAGAGGCTTTAAAAACAGAAAGAAGGAGATGCAGGTGAGAAAGTAAAGTAGCATTAGCACGTAAGATGTCTATCACAGGTCAAGTTCGAGTTTGGCATATACGATAACACAACCTTAATGCCAATTTTGCAACATCAATGGCTATCAAGAGGAAAACCAAAATGGCCTCACTACTTGACACAGATTAATGGCACACCCTCCCTTCCTTGTTGGAAAGAAACACAAGAAGCAAATTGGAACCTTCAAAAGAAAACACCTTTTAAAGATGGGGGTTTTATTGGTTCAATTAAAGCCCACCAAAACCCAATGGTGGGCCTCCTAGGCCGAAGTTAGATCAGAATAAATTAGGTAGACAACCACACGAATGAACCATGGAAATAAACCCACAGTAGCTTAATACTAACTCTCTCTCTCTCTTATTGGCTTCCAATAAAGAGAGAGAACAACACAACCGTGTAGTCAACCTAAACAGCTGTCATTCAATGAAGAATCTGTATACAGTAGTCCTCAGAAGATGGGAACATCAACACAGCAAGAAACGGAGGTGGGGGCACCAAGATCTGATATCAGTTTTATAAGGCCTAGAAATGGAATTGAAAATGAAAAAAGATGGAAGATGAGTCTATACAACAAGAACCAAATATATATATGTATACGTATAAATATATGATAGAATCTCTAAATCTTATTGGTAAGTGAATAAATCTTCTGGGAATATAATTGGCGTGCAGCTAGAATAAAATAGATCTAGCTAGTTGGAAGTTATGCAGAAAGAGGCCCACAGAGCAGCCTCAAGATCCAGAAAAACAAGGGAAGCAAGGCAAAGGACAATCTCTGGGATGGTGGGGAAGATTATGGACAAACAGATACAGAAGAAGAGGATTAAAAAGAGACTCTGGTGAAGAGGATAATGAAGGTGAAGGGTGGTAGGGCCTCCCCTCACTCCACCAAATTCTTCACCTCACCTCAATTATTATCCTCTCTTCTGCAAATGCAATCACACAATATTTCTCTCTCTCTTTTTTTTCTTCTTCTTCTTCTTCTTCTTGTTGTGTTTGTGGGGCAATATAGAGAACAATTGGTGGACAGTGAAAGGAAAAGGCAGAGTAATTTATGCACAAATAATGAAATGGGAGGCTGAGGTTACGTTAGATTTTTGTGGATGCCAAACACATTTCTACTCTTAAACATAGACATGTCATCGCAATCATCCACGGATTTCCACAAAAATATCCATGAATTTTAAACCTTTTTTAATTCCTTCTATCAATAGCACTATTTATTATTATTTTTCTCTGCAAAATCTTGTACAATTTCTTTTTCTTGTTCCAACTTCTACTTGGAGGGAAACGTGTCTGACTACAAAAGGCAACTACGTTGGATAACGTATATAGGACGAGATTCGTTAACGTTAAAGCTGCAGCTCAGGGTTTCCATCCTCTGCAACCGCGTCCACCGTAACAAACATCTTCTCCCACACCTTTTCATTACTTCAATTAAAATATTTGTTCCTTGTTTGGATAATTGGACGGTGCGAAACCCCCACACACACTCTAACGTCAATTTGCGTTGTTGCTTTGCTTAATTACTCTTATCATTGTCACTTTTACTTTTTTGAACGCAAGTTAACAAACACACCCTAAATGTATCTCTCTACACCACTTTCTTTTTTTTTTAAATAATTCAACTTTCTTTTTCCACTCATAAAATTAATTGAATAAACTCATTGCACTAACATTACGTTATTACAAAGTCAAATTTAACTTCAAGTTTCAAATTCAAACTTAAAAAAAAAAGAAAAAAAAATGACTTGTTTGAGGTCAGTTCAAAATAGTGAGTCAATTTAATGCATCACGTGTTTTGAACAATTTATTACTTGGGAAAACACTTTTTTTTCTAAAAAAATTAGTAATTGCTAATTTTAAAATAAATAGAAAATTGACATATAAATACGTTTCATTGATTATATTATTCTTTCAAGAATATAATACGAAGACTGAGTTCACTAATGAAATCTATATACTTCAAAAATTGAACGTGATTTTCTTCTTTAAACATTAATACTACTTTTTACAGATTAGGATAAAGTGTTTTCTTAAAAATTTCTCAATGTTTTAATATATGTTTATGATGTCTATAGCTTCTATAGTAACAATAACAATAATATTAAAAAAAAATCTATATCATTGTTTTAATTATATATCACTAAGCTTTAATTATATATAATTTGCAGAAAAAACTAATATTATAGTTATCTTTCAGTGGACTAAGTATCTTTTTAATTTTTTAAGTTTGGATCATTTTATCTTTTATTTTAATTTAAAAGTAATACTTTGACAGTGATTAACACGAGATAACCATTTATATTTTTTTAATCAAATACTTTATAATTGGAATTCTAATTGTAAAATAAATTGAATAAATCTATATAGGCTTAGGAAGATGAAATCATGAACTAATTATTAGTTGTATTGTCTAACTCTGTTTTGTTTATTTAATTTTGAAAAATACAGGATTTAATATTTAAAATTTAATGATGTTAGAAAGAGAAAATATTGAATTATTGGAGCTCTCACTCTCACAGTTTGGTGATATTGATATTGATATTGTGATTGATGTCTTGGGTGGTCCATCACCTCACAATATTCCATATACAGAGAGAAGAATGAATTATATTATGATGAAGATGATATAACTTTCAAGTCAACTAAAATTTTATATAAATTTTATTTTTAACTCAATTTAAAATAATACGAAAGGCTCTACTTTTTTACCTCTATAATTTAAATTCATAATTTTTAATAATATTTTATAAAAACTTATATTAATTTATATGTGAAAATACAAAGATAATGTCAACATAGAAGAAGAGAAGAAAAAACAAGAGGAACATTTAAGAGAATAACTATGTTCTAAATATATAGATAAACACACCCCAAATAATGAACATCCACATTCAATATTATTCTCACACTATAAAATATTGTGATCATGTCATTGGTTTATGATGCATGAGATATGAAAGGTGTATATATGACATTGGTCCTTGAATAATATGGTTGATATATGGAGCAACCATCATTGTCAAAAAAAAAAATGCTCAATATCTTCACTTTAATTTAATAACACAAAGTATAATTATTTAGCTATAGAGTAGGCATAGATATATAGGTTTAGGTTTAGCCATAGCTATGATTTTAAGCATCACTCACTATACTTTCTTTATGGTCCATGGTGGAGATCATTCATTAGGGTTTTTCTTATTTTTATTTATATTTTTTTAATGATAACTTTGTTTCTTTCTTCTTTTTGGCTGTTCAATATAGACACTTGAAAATCTAAGTTAAGCCAATGAAATTGAACCTTAAAATGTTTTTTTATTTTTCATAATTAAATTTGTTTTTAATCTGGCTTGAACCATTTTTCTTTCAAGTTAAAATGTTCTTACATATCTTGAAGAAACTATTTGCACATGCAAGTTGTTTGGAAACTATTTTTTAATGTTATCACGATCATGAGATTTTTTTAATAGTCACTTTTACCAATTTTTAAACTTTTTTTTTTAACTTAGGAATATGATTTGTTCATATCCAACTTATTTCTTTTGGTAGTTTAATTAAAAAGCCTAATCACTAGTAAAACAGAATTTAGAATATAAGACAAGCACTTTTCTTTGCCATATCTTATTCTTCACATCATCATATTAAGACTGACAATTTTTTTAAATAAAATAAATTGCATACTTAATTTCTTTGACTCTGTGTCAAATAATTCACATCTACTCTGATTCTGAAAATAAATATATACACCTTTCTAATATTTTTAATAAAATTATATATATATATATATATATATATATATATATATAATTTTTTATTAAAAAGTTGAGGAGTTTATATTAAAGTACTCAATTTTTATTAATTTCTATTTAAAATTGATTTAATTTTATATTTTTAAGTAAATAAGAAATGAGAGTGTCACACTTAAAAAAATACAAAAATTAAGTTTTTTATTAGAATAAAAAAAATCCATTAAATGATAAGAAATATGAATATTATTTTACTAATAATATTTATATGAGTGTTTATTTTAAAATTAGTGTTATTGGATACAATTTAGGAAAGATAAATTTTATTTTTTCTTTGATAATAAATATAAAGTGATAACACAAATAAATAAATAAACAACTGTATTACCAAAATGAAAAGGATATTGCATGCTTTACATAAACAATCAAATTATCGGGTTGAAAAGAAAGATCAACTAAAGTTTCATCTAGAAATTGAACTTCAATACAAATTGATAAATAATTCATATTAATAATGGAACTTGTTTTTCCTTTTCCATAAGCAATAGCTATATCAAAATTATTTCTATATATGCTAATAGATAGACAGACAGTTGATAATTCCTCATTAACATCTTGATAAAAAAAAATTAGGAGATATAGAAATAATTTTAAAAATATAAGAGATTTAAAAAGAATCTCTAACTAGAAATTTCAAAAAGAAAATCAATGATAAAGTTATAAAAGCTTAAAGTCAAATGCTAACAGTAAACAAAGACTTTGTGCTAATAATGATAGTGATCATAATTCTGTAACAATGGAGAATCAAAAGTGGAATTGATACAGAATTGTACTATAACACAAGCTTCTATTCTTTGCATAGAGTACAATGAGGAAGCATTATCAATTTAAGGGACTCCACAAATGCCAAACACAAACAAAAGTGGTTTTGTTGGGTTTGCTTCATTCTGATTTTTGATGTAAACTAAAATAGAATAATGGTACATCAATGTATAAATAAGAAATAATAATAAATTAATTAAAAATAAAATAGAAAAATAATATATTTAACATTTTTTTAAATTAATACATATAAATCATATATATTATTATTAATAGGTTTAATAGTACTTATGGTCTCTATTTTGGTAAGGAAAGTTCCATTTGGTCTTAATTTTTTTTTAGGGTTTAATGTTGTTCTAAAGAATGTAATTTATGTTAAATTTAGTCATTTTTGCAAACGCGGTATAAATTGCTAATGGCAGACAGTCCAGTGTGCAATAAGTGACAGATCACCCTTGTCACGTCATCATCATCTCCGCAAAAACACTATTCTCCATCAATCTTCATCTTATTCAACCATCGCGAAGCTGTTTTTCAAACCTGTAAGTAGAAATAAACAAAATCGCAGACAAGCAACCACAAGCCAAATTCGCATTGCCACGCTCCTGCATTTCGAAACCCGTTCAATTTTCCTCTCGCGGCGGCATAGGTGTAAGGAAGCCTTCCCCCTTACATTCAGAAACCGTAATTTTTTGGGTGGAGAAGGGACTGCCACGTGGCAGTCTTTCATTGGCTGCATCATGTTTTAGTCAAGGCAGGTCAGCACTGATATGTATAGCTGGACTGTTTGTCGTTAACGATTTAAACGACATTTACAAAAAGGAATAAAATGAATATAAATTACATTCTTTAGGATGACATTGAACCGAAAAAAAAACTAGGACCAAATCGAGCTTTTCTGACCAAAATAGAAACCATCGATGCTATTAAGCCTTATTAATATAATCTATAAATACTCGAGTTACATTAAATTGTTAATAATTTATCGAAGACAAAATATATATTTTACATATAATTTTTTTCTTGTAAATCATTATAAAGAATGAATTTTTAATATCTAGTTAACAAAGACGTCATTATTGAAGAATTACTATAATAAACTAACAAAAGTCATCTTTGTCATAAAAAAAATATATATATAAACATATCAAATACAATGATAATATAAGAGAAATTAGAAAAGACAATAGCGAAAAAATCATTAATAAATATAAGAGACACACTTTTATATTTATTTAATATATAATATAAAAGATAAAATAATGATGAAATGAGAAAGCTATATACGAAAGAAAGTATAATTAGTGTTCTTTGAGTGTGGTGAGGTCAACAATTTAAAAGTGTAATATTTTTTGTGAGTAATTGAAGAGCAATGGTGGATAAGGGCAGCTTAAAAGATTGAGACATTAGAAAAGGAAGCTTTTTTTGTTGGGTGTGTGAAGTGGGCAACGTGGCTGATAGAAAGCATTGTTAGAAAATAGCCCCTGCAATGGATGCAGTGAGTTAGCACAATAGGGAATGAAATGTACTGCAAAAGTGGTTCCCTTTGGGATAGATACATATGACTTTGGTGGATCTTTCTCAGTGGGTGTTTTGGATTTACTCAAAGGATTAATCTTTTTTGGTTAATCTGAATGAACATTAGAAATGCCAAATTCGTAAGTGACGATAATGTCTGAAAAAGTTGTTTTTAACTGTGAAGTAAATATTTGTTGGATGATTTAAACATAATATTGTGTTTGGTTAATTGGATTGATATTTGCACTAAGGCAAACAATCTTTTGGTAGTTGTTCCCTAAAGTTTCAACATCTGATCCATCAAAGCCCCACCACTACCCCACATATTTCTCCATATAAAATTATCTCTTTCTTTCTCTATCAACCTATCAACCACATGCCAAAACACTCATCTTTATTTCTATATCATTCTTATTGCCACTTTTACTAGCTTTTTTTCTTTGTTTTTTTTTGCACTCCTAAATTTTGCTGGTTTATACTTATAATGTTTATATAGATATCGTTAGAATAGATTTCAACCATGACTCTGATATTATATTAAGAAGTGGAGTTTAAATCTAGTTTAATTCTACAAAACCAACTTCTAAGATAAGGTTTGCACTTCACTTATATTTTATAATTTAATCTTATTTCAAATTGACGTGGGACTTTCAACAAAATATTATATAATAACCATTTTTGAAAACTCAATTATGTTGCATTTGCTTGAAAGGTGATCGAATTCATCCTTTGTCCATGAAACTTCCTTTGGTGTAATGGCATGGTCGGTTATCATAACATCTCTTTTATTTGTTTGGTTTCACTATAGTTAAGAGAATGACGAGTGATGTACCCTTCCGGAGGATTCGACTCATCACTTGTTGCTTTTGTGCTCAATTTATTTGCTAGGAGGCAGCTCGTAAATGGGATCACAATTTTCATACTTTCTGCATTGGTTTAAAGGTCACCATGAGTTGTTAAGTCAGTGTATGACCAGATTTGGAATTCCGTAAGTGTAGATATTTTTCTACTAAATTTTGAATTGGATTATGATATTTTGACAATTTTTTTACAATAGGACACGTGTCATCAATTTATTGGTCTGTTTGAATTTATGTTTAAAAAAATATTTGAAACAGACCAATCATAAGTTATCATGTATGCGTTGTAAAAAAGCTATTAAAAAAGAATTGTTAAAAAAACTTTTTCCTTTTGAATTTTGGTGTCAATTTCTTTTGATTTCAAAATTTAATTAAATGTTAATTTTTTTATTTATTGGATTTCAAAATCTATTTAAATGTTAATATTATTTTTATTGAATTTTAAAATTTAGTTGTGTGGATATTTTTGTTTATTGACTTTTAAAATTTGAATGAAAAGAAATTTATCGTATCAAATATTATTTACTAAATTTTGAACTTTAATTATGTGTGAATTCTTTTATTCATCTTAAAATTTGGATAAGTGTTAATTTTTTTTGTTTATCAGATTTTAAATTCCTATTACGTGATTTTGTGTGTTAATCAAATTTTGTAATCTAATGAAGTCTTAGATTTCAGATCCCATATCACACATATATTAATAATTTATTTAATATATATTTTGTAAGGGTAAAATGAGAACTGCATCAAAAAATTGGGGTGGAGGACGAAAACAATGAAGTAGAGGAATAAACCCCTTTTTTTCTTTTAAAATGAGTGTCCAATTCAGAACTCTGTTTCAGGCCTCTTAGGTCAAATTTTTGGCTATTGATTTCTGCACTCTCATAATTACTGTTTTCACCACATTAAAATGACTATTTTATATTTTACGGTGTATTTAAACAGTGATTTACAGATTATTAATTTTATGTCCTCCATCGTTAATCGGGTTTAGAAACGACGTGAGTATAGCGATGGCATGGGTACAACAAAAAAAGATATAGTGATAATAATGACAATGATACGGTAAGCAAGAGAGGATATATTAGTCATTTTCTTGCTAATATGAGGTGCAAGAAATAATCATGGGGTGCAGAATGTTAAAACTAATTTTTGCGAAAAAAATCCGGTATGGAGGAGTTTGGGCTGGGTTGGAATTGGGCTTGAACTTCTACAACGGAGATCCATAAGGATTATTCATGCATGAGTTTGGTTTTCCTAGTTTGAGTTCATTAATTTCAGTTCACTAAGATTCAAAAAGTAGTGTGATTTAGATAATGGTATCCATATACTTTTAAGGATTAAAATAATAATAATAAGATAATGAAGTTTAAGAGCTAAAATCACAATATTAAGTTTATTTTAAAATTTGTATATTTAGATATTAGTGTGATAATATCTTTTACTTTCAAAAACTAAAATTGTAGTTTATCCATGTATATTATGTGTAAAAGGCTGAAATAGTAGTTATTGTTATATATTGTATATTTTATAACATTCTTTCACAATTCAAATAATTTACCTTTTATTCCATGAAATATTTCCTTTTCTCTAGTAACTTTTTTTTTCTGTCCCCTTTTCTTATATATTGTAAGAGATCTTATGTACAATCATTTTATATTTTATATTTATTGAAAATACAATTAAAATATATTGTTGTCAATATTTTAATAATATTCCCAATTCAAAGGTCTATTCTATGAGAGAAGCGTACTATAAAATTGAGCATTGAAGTGATGACAGGAATAGTTGTCATTTTGTTGTCATTACTTTGGATCCTTTCTTTAAGGAAGTACTGGAATTGGTTCTTAGCTAAATAACGTGTTATATATAAAATTAAGGAACTAATGAAAAAAATTAGTGATAAAAAAGGTGATTAACTAACAAGCTATATTATTTTTGGACTATAAAATAAGCAAGAAACTGTTTTTTTGGTTTTTCTATTTCAGAAACATATAATCTAGAAGAAAGTTCTAAAGAAACAAGTCTAGCTAATCTGAACACAAGCCTCTTCTATACATGTCTCTCTTCAAATGTCAGCAAAATCAGTGAGAGTTGTTCAATAAAAGCTGATAAACATAATGTGAAGAAGTTCTGATTCTGACTGAGAAGTGCATACTATTCTTGTTGATCAAGGTTACCTGGGTGCAATCTCTTTTTGCCACAGAGAGGAACACCAAAGAGCTTCACAGAACCATTAGGCTCATCACTGGAACTTACCAAAGACTTCTCCATGATATGGCTCTTAGCTGGTCTGATCAAATTTGGAGACTGAGGTGATGATTCCAATTCTACCAGCTTCAGAATAGCACTGCTGCTTCTTTGTTCATAGGAAGCAGGACTTACATGGTTTTGGATGAAATATATGATATCATTGTATAGATTCTTCATGTGAGTGAGTTCTGATAACAGCATGAAGTTCTTTCTTCTCAGTCTCTGGTTGTCCTCAGAAAGTGCTGTTAAGATATCATTGCCTGGCTTAGGAGATGGTAATGGAGGAGTGTCAATCCAACACAGATTCTCATCTGGCTGAAGAAGCTGTGGTGGTTGGTCATGCATATGGTAATGTTGTTGATAAGGGTGAGGGGTTTTCCTCCTGTGGATTTCACATAGAAGGTGCTTAGATCCTTTTCTGAAGTATTCATTTGCAAACTCCCACCTATCAGCAGCTACCTTCTTGAAACCCTGCAAAAAGAGGAAAGGTATATATATAGATATAGATATATATGTGCAGTTTTACAAGCATAAGTCAATCATGAAGCTTGTGTGGCTAGCTAGGCAATCATAACTTATCCTTGTTAGTTCAAATAATGAAGGCAAAAATATGGAGACAAGACCATTGTACTTTTAAGGTTTTATACTACAGAAGATTCCATTTCTCTACTCTTCTGAATAAGAAACTTTGTCAAGAAATGTAGATGGAGTGAAAAATTGTCTTTCAGGAAATCTTAACTTATCAGAAGATAGCACAAAAGCAATGGTGAAGGATATATAGAGAACAAAGAAGTTGTGCATATAGAGAAGACATTATTCTCACATAGGTATTTAGCTGTCTAACAAAGCTTGAGAAGTTGTTGTGCTTGAAATAGTTTGGAAGAAGATCTCTGGCAAACTCTGGGGGCCTTCTCACAACAAAGGTGGTTTCATCATCACCCCAAGACACAATGTGGTCAGTGAGAGGGTCATCAACAAGTTGGTATGTTTTTGTCAGAAAGGGAGCAGGCACAGACTTCTGAGAATCCATGGTGAACACCATGCTGTCTTCACACCTGTCTAGTGTGAAAGCCATCACTGAACCAAAGAGTGCTGCTGCTTTCAATACTATGCTTTGGAGCTCTCCTCTTCATTCACTTTTACAACACCACCAAGTTTTAAAGAACCTCATTCACTCTCTCTCACATTATATTTTGAAAAATGATGCATGCATATACTTATGTGGCTATGCTATTAGACCCTAAAGAGAGATTAACAGATACAGAACAAAAAGTATAATAAATAACACTATGTGATGCTAACAAAGTGTACACTATGCACATATGCAAGTATCATTACTCATAGTTTTATAACTCTGAAACAGAAACATATGACATATTTACTTAAATAACTATTCTTTGTCCGACCCCCCCTCTATCATGTGTGTAGTTAGTTTACTAACTTTAAGAAGCATATGACCATGTCAGTAAAAACAATGTATTTTTCTAGGATAAGCTATAATAAGATCCAATGAGCTATTAATTAGCTATTGATTGTTCTCTGGGATGCAGTGGTGGTGGGTTGTGATGCTTCTAGAGATGTGAGCTACTTTCTATTTTTATTTTGGAGTGATTCCAGTGGGATATATATATATATATACACACACATATGCATACAATATTCTCCAAAATTTGGAGAGAAGGTGCATGAGGGCATATTAATTAATCAAAACTTAAAATGTACTGAGATGGGTTGCAAGATCAGTTCATTTGAGTTTGAAGTTAAAAAAGTTTGAAGGCTGCATAATACAGTGATCTTTTGTTCTGTGGATACAAAGATCTCATGTCCTCCGCAAATTCCTAGAATAATAATTAAAATTGGAAGGTGATATTTTAAGTATTTTTGTCTGTATGACACACACTATTGTGTGGAACTGAAACTTGGAAGGTTGTGATAGTCCTCTAAATTAAAAAGAAAATATGCTTACTTTTATGTATATTCATTGGCCCACTATTATATCAATGTCAGAAGTTGTTCAATTTGTTGGTCCCTCCCTCTCCTCCACCCTCGTCTTTACTTGGAAACTAGAACCAAAGCCTGCTGTGCTGTATATTTTTTTGTCCAATAAAAGAGGAGATATTCTCAACTCTTCTCAAGCTTTTTGAATGTGTAACACAGAAGCCATTTCTTAATTAGACTGGTTTGTTCTGTATTCAATGTTAATCAGATGAGTTCCTTTGAATGATACCTTTGTATAATTTCCATCCACCCTTTTGTTTTTTGAATAACGAATGATTCTTTCAAGTGATCAATTTTGGAACACATCACTCCACATTAGTTGTGGAAATAAAGGATAAAAATTGTGCTTCAAATACTAAAAGTTAAATGAACTATCTTTATACATATATAGCACTATTCTTTATTTATGATCACCATCAAATATTGTTATCTTAACAATAATTGAAGGTTATGGTTTACACAGAAGCTATGACAGGTTAATCTCACAACAATCTCATTCAAATAAAGTACTAATAAGGATTGATGGGATAGAAACTTTCTTAGATCACCCAAATCATGACTTTTTGATTTCCAGCATGAGAAAAGTGTCTCAGAAACCAGAAAAGATAAACACTGTTGAAGAATTATGTGGTTGTAATTTCCCTTTTTCTCAGCTATGATATCCATCCCACCCTTTATTTTCTGAAGAAATACCTTTTTCTTATTTCATAGGGATATTTGTGGGGATCACTGTTGGGTTGGGATCACGAGGGTCACCATTTTAAATCTTTTCCCACTACAGCTATACGTCAAAGTTTGCCTCTTGTACATAACTATAGAACATGATAGAAAATGAGTTTATTATATAATTGTAAGTCTCAAAGTGCTTTGTACCTAGTTTTCAAGGTAGAACATTCTGACCTTTATTCATTTTTGTACAATCCAAAGCACACCCGTGACCTACACATACAGAAGTAGCTCCTTCTACTCATCAATCATGGAATAATGTATTTATATATACACTGCACAATTATTATGAGTGAATCTTCTGTCATTTGACTAGATAAGGTATGTACATATATTTCAATTTTCAATGCTGCCTCTAATCACATATGCATGAGAGAAGGAAGAAAATGATCTTGTGCACAACCTTCTAGCTCTAGATTCCATTGTTGGAGAGGTCACATTCATATCACTCTCTTTCTACTTTCTTTCTTTCTTTTCACATTCTTCTCTTCTTTCTCACTTTTATTACTTTGAAAATGTATGTGTTGAAATTAAGAACTGTAAGCATGCTTTTGAATCTTGAATTTTTTTGATACTGTTTGGTGGTCAATGTGTAGTTAGGAAGCCTCTAAAATACCCTGCATCACTGCTAAGAATCTGAAAGCTTCAAATAATGTTTCAATAAGGAGAAGATTCTAATAATATTACAAATTAATGTTACCAACGTACACCTACAGTTTCCAGTAGAAATGGGCAATGTATGTTGTTGCATCACATGATCCATCTCCATCCATGTGACCCACTGCATGCCTTTTTAAAGAGAAAGAGAGAGAGGGTTTTGTCTTTTATGTATCATGCACAAATCTAAATGCATAACATGTGAATATCAGCATGTTGCAACTAAATTAATATACAGAAGATGCCTCCAAAAGTCACTATTATTGGATTAATTAACAAAAAGGGAAGGTTTGAAATGCTTAGAGGTTTTGTAAAAGTTAACACTCAGGTTAATTAAATTCCATGATTGCACTCTTGAAATTTGAAGAACAGAAACTGTGTCTCTTTATATATATATGTATATGTGTGTGTGTGTGAGAGAGAGAGTTCTTTTTCTGCTTTTACACTGAAAATATCTCTAAACTGAAAGTTAAACACTAATTCTTTGGTGAAGATCATTGAAGTGAGTGTTGCAGTTCTAACAAAGTAATTTTATTATGTAAAATGAGAAATTGAAATCTGACAACATGCACCCACAAGTGTACCTTTAATGGAGGGGATAAACAACCTTACAAAGAAAAGGTGGAAGATAGCTAGAAGCACGAACTCAATGCATAAAAAACCTTATTAGCCCCAAAATATGCTTTTGTCCAGATTTGGTTGCATCAGTGTAGTATTTGTATACACATGCACAGTTAACTACTGTACTTTATTAATTACTATTTCAAACCTTCGATTAAAATAAACAAGATAAAAACTATCATGATTAAGGATGTTATACATATCTATTCTGAGAAACTTAATCATGTCTATTTTTTTTCAATAAACTTCAGAACTAGTACCAGAAGAATGAAGAGCAGCAGTAATCTACAGTAGTTAAGTTAAGAGACTTTGATGTACACTTTGACATATGATGAAATTTTGAATATCTTACCAAAGGGTCATTTTCTTTTTCTGGTGAAGTTAATAAGGTAAGCATTCTCTAAGAAGGGCAGATAACTGAATATGGAATGAAAAATGATTATATCATGTTATACTGATATATATAGTGGAAGGATATTATTTTTATTTTTGAAAAGAAAATCTTAGTGGGAGGGTTAATAAAGTGATATGAATGATATGTGGTTCCTTGTATGGAGTGGCTCATCAGTGGATGAAGAATTCAGCACCACATCTCAGGGAAATGATGAAAATTCACATGCGGAGGACAATGGTAGGAAGCTTTAGTCTATCAAGCATTTATATGTAAAGTAATTGCTCCTATTACTTGGATTTTTGCATCGTTACCCCTCATGCATTTGTCTCTAAAGTGTGGTTACGTTTACACTATGTATATGTATATCTATCTCTCTTTTTCATTATAAATGAGAAAAATAAGATTAACTTAATTAGTTTAAAATGTTAGTGTTGTTTATTGAAAGTTGTTTAGTTTTAGAATATGAACAAGGAATTGTCAGAAGCAGTGATCAGCACAGGAAGTAACAGTTTTCCTTTCTCTTTTTTCTCTGAAGAACTTTGTTATATAGAGAGGGCATAGAAAAGGTGAAAAAGTGATGGATAGTGGAGAGAGAGAGAGAGAGAGGCTGCCTAGGAAAGACAACAATTTAGGTGAAGCAGTGTGGAGAGAAGAAAGCATTAGAAAAAATGAAGGATGGTGGTCTATATAAAAGTGAATGGAAAGGGCAATTTCATATAGGCTTTTTTTCCAACCAACCTTTCACTCTCTTCCATGTCTGCATGCATACATTTTGTTCTCTAATCTTTACCAATTGCCCTTTTGTTTTTTGTTTTTTCCTCGTGACAGTCAAAGTGCTGCAGTAATGCATTTCTGCAATGGAAAGTATGCATGCCATTTTAATTCCATTCTTCCAATTTCTCTCCCATGCCAAGGATTTTTTATTTTTCTTCACCTTTTTAGAGTACACATACAACATTTGACTCCTTTTCTTTTTCCAAACATATTAAAGAAAAAAGTGATCACAATTAATAGAAATGAATGGTAAGTATTATCATTAAATATTAAGATCCTTTCTTTACGACTTTATATATATATATATGTTCTTTGTTATCCACCTTATGTACTAACATAATCATATATAAATATGATATATTAATGTTTTAATCTTTTCAAATAATATTTTGATTGAATTCCACAAACATAAATTTGCTTACGTTGAAGAGAGGGTTTTTTTTTTTGTCAATTTTTAGAAATTCTTAAGATTTGCATTAAAATATTATTTTTAATTGTAAGGATTCATGTAACGACTCATTAAAAATACTTTAGATATATTTTACCGTCATTCATTAAATAATTTTTGAAAATTTTAAATTATTAGTTATTTTCGACATTATATTTTCATCTTTTTTTCCTTTTAAATCACATGTACATATCCACTTAAATAATTATATTTGTCTCTTTTTTACATCAAATTTGTTTTCCTTTTCCCAATTTTTAAATATTGTTCTCAGATTAATTGATGCACTTTTTTACCTTAAATTAGATAACATTATCTTAAAAATGATTTAATTTTAATTAATTATCTATTAAAAACGACGCATGTTTTCCTCTTTAATTATACCTGAACCCACTTTCTAAATATAGTTTATAATCGTATATTTTGTTTAAACATTTTTCTATTTGATGTTCTATGTACATTTAGAATATCTGTATAATATAATATATGATAAACTTGCGGGTTCCCTTTAATACAAAACCCTAACTTTATGAAAAGTAAAATTACATTCTTGTGCACCTAATCACGTCCCAATTGACTACATCGTGGGCAAATCAGAAAGTAAAATCTACACATTGAGTTAAATATCTGTTATCAAACCTGTGTAATGTAAGAACAAGTTATAATAATCTTTGGTATTGACGTGTGGGGAACGGGAAGTTGTAGTACTACATCGCGTTTGAGCTATGTGTGAAAACGAGTAGTACAACATTGTACTCTAACACAACCCCTTAATCTTTTTTGTGAGAAGTACTTCGGTGTAGTACATTCAAACCTAGCAGTACCAGGATAACTTGAGGCTATATATTTCATTCAATGAAATTGGATAAACCCATTACATTGAGTTTAAGGTAAAGACATTTCCCAAATATGTCGAGGTAGAGGGGTTCTACAGGGTCGTCCTGAGATCACATGAAACGTATTCAGAATGTTTGGCTCATGTGTTCTCAGGTCGCCCCTGCTGAACTTTTCTCTACAGGAATACCGCATTGGCGTCCAACTGCAACCGATTGAAGATGCACTTAGCAAATGTTGAAAACGGAGCAAGGGAAAAAGAATGTAGACCGAAATTCCTATTCTATGCATGAATGTTGTTCAGGTAATTAAGCTATATGATGATTCTCTTATATGTTCATGAAATTGCATATTTCAGCCTTACCTTTTAAAATAAAACAAACAAATAAGGATACAAATAACCAACATATCATGAATTCAATCTTGCTAAGAACTAAGCAGTAACTATAAATTAAACTAGAATCTCAACGGATGAATCAATGACTAGGAGCTCGTCTGTAAGTTTCTTCCAAACTCCGCCTACTATGAGACATCCTTTGCCCCCTTGCAGTGGTAATTCATTGTTTAGTTCACCAAATTCTTCGGTCTTTCTCATCTTCTTAACAGTAGAATTATCAAGTTGCAGAAGGTCTATTGTGGCATCTCTCTTGGCACCTTGTGGGGTCAATTTCCAATTCTCTTCCTTTTCCCATATTTGATCTTGTTCTTCACTGTCAATAATGTCAACAACGGGAAGACAACCAGATGACACTTGATTCTGTTTTTCATTGTTGATAATGTCAAGAACGGGAAGACGGCCGGATGATCCAACAGCACGGGGCAACATTCCAATTGGACATGGGTTCCATGATTTTGCCAAAGTCCATGTCTGTGATTTTTTAGTGTCACAATCCGACGCCTTTGGGGTTTTATTTTTCGTAACCTGATGCTTAACTAACTCTAGCTGTTTAGCTGCTTCATGTATAGATTTTTCAAATTGGAAAATGTTATTTGAAGTTAATAAAGAGCTTTGATCATCTGCTTGCTCTAAATTCCACAAACTAATGCGAGAGAACTTTTTAACTTTCTCCATCAAGTAGTTGTCATCCATCAATTCTGTGAGCTGAACTGCTGAATCCATGAGCTGCTTGTTGCAAAGTTGTGATATTAGAAGACATCTATGAACAAGTCCAAGGAAAACTCCTCTTGGCATATTTGCTGCTGCAGAAGGAACTCTACTGAGAATTCCAACAAGCCATGCAAACAAAGAAGAAAGCCGAAACTCTGTCCTTGATTGTAAAATCCCCATATTTGGGTTATCTACCAAAGTTTTTAAAAGAATGGAACGATTTGAGATCAATATTGAAGAAATTAAGCAATCTAAAGTCAAGTGCTAAGTAAGAGAACAGACACCCAAACAAAAATGAAGGACAAAAATAAATTGATTCAATATCTGACTTCTTGTGGACTTAAGGCGGAAGCTATACCTAAGGGAATCCAATAAAAAAAGCATTTCCATCAGTAGTACATTGCAAAAGCCCTAGAAAGTATATGGCATTTAATAAGTAACTGAACATGATATCAAAGAAGAAAAGCACACAGGAAAGATACATCCCAAGTACCCCAAAACAAACAGATATTAAACTTCAACCAGAAACTCTACATAATGAAAAGGGGTGCTGTACAAGGAAAAAAATGCAACCAACCTTCGTGCTTTATATCTTCCCGAGTCTCGATCATATCAAGGACTTCCTTCAGAAGATTCAGAAGTAATTCTGGTTCCTTATCGCACAGTTTAAGTATGACAAGCTTCCAATCAGCCAAAACCTTCTCTGTGGTTGGACCAATAGAAACATCGTCTGCCTTCTCCTCCAACTCTGAGGAACTTAAAGCTTTAAGAAGATACTCCAACAAAACAGAAACAATCTCTGAAGAAAAGGAGGAATATAATTGAAGAACATATTTCAAGATCTTCTTGATCTGCTTCTTAGATCCTGAAAGCATTGCAATTCACAAGTAATTAGGTCATGGATACCCTGAAATAATAATGAAAACTGAAGTTACTCTACAACAAATTAGTTCAGCATCACTTATTTTTCAGAGTAAGATAAGAATACCCAATATATCATATTATATATTAAGAATCTCATCTATTTGGTCGCTCAGCTTTAAGGAAATCCAACACTTGAGTTTCTTATGAAAGAAAAAAAGATGAGATGGTCAGGAGTCCTCATAAAACAGAACAACCACGATAAAGAAGGAAATAACACCCACTGAAAAACAGAAAACCATAATAAACTAAGGAACTCTCAAAAATCAAGATGTGATTTGAAGACCAGAAAGAGACCAAGAAAACAACAGTATCCTGTAAAAGTGGTTAAGTAGAAACAAATGGTGTTGCATCCTTTCTTTTCCAATTTTTTTTTTTAGTTACATGGTCTTCAGACACAATTTTAAAGTATGTCTTGCCCTATATCCCTCTGCAACCCATTCTCCTTTTACACACACAAATACAACAAATAAGTTTTATTGGATTAAGAAATTTGAACAATATAATACCTCCAGTTCGTGAAGGTTTACTCTTCCAATTCATAAGAGACAATAGTTTATTTCGCCCAAAAAGCAATTCACTCTGTTTGACCCCTTTAAAAGAGAAAATATACAAGACGTCAGAATTTTCTAGACACAAAAGAAATGGCAAGTACATGCTTTAAAACAAAAAATCTATCCCAACAGCTGACTATAGACAAAATACTTGCCATGAAATAAATAAAATATTATCACAAGGTGGTAAGCACATGAAGCAAAAAATTAAATGTTTCACTTTAATGTGAGCAAAAATCCATAATTTCCAAAAGAAACTGTATCAAGAAGTAGATGTTTGTAGGGTTCTGCAGACAAGTATAATAACCCTACTTCATATGTTGGACACATCTATACAAGCTAGAACTAAATTGATATAATATAATAGAAAAATGAGGACTTGCTTTTTAAAAAGCAACGAGCTTGTAAAAAAGTTATAATAGGAGTTGCTCTTCAAAAGATATTACTGGAAGAAAAATATGCAGTTGAATGTCATCTTACTGTTATTGTTCGTATAAACACTATAGTTAACTTGTATAGTTTACAAATGTACTGTACAGCTTCTTAATTTCTTTGTACAGCTGTCAGTTCTTATAACAGCTAGTAGTAAACTACATCTATAAATACATCTTGTATGCAATCTAAAAACAATACTACACCATGAACTTTACATCCAATAATAAAAATTCCTTGACATGTGTTACCCTTACTATTATACTACAAAAATTTATTCTTTATATTTAAATTAACTACGTACCTCAAGTTAAAGCAAGTGAATGGGAAAAAATAAAACAAGCCATGAGTATAAAATTAAATTGGTATACAGGTTATCACTTTAATCTTTTTCACTTTAATCTTTTTCTTGGTATATCACATTCTGAAAATGAACAGAAAGCAACAAGGACATCATTGTTTCTTTAATTACTCTTACAATATTTATTATTTCTGATGTGAGAGGAATTGGAATATCAGTGACCAGGATGGAAGAACACTAGATTACCAAGAAAAAAATAAACTAGATTCAAAAGGTTTAATATCATGCATCCTAAACACAGAATACGCGATCCACAAAATAATGGGGCAAAGGACTTCCAACCATCAAATTTTTGTATTGGGCTTTCAACATTAAATCACATACTTTCCCACGTGCATAAGTTTCATGCACTTAAATGAAACAGAAAATAGGAAAACAGAAGTTTCAACCTAAATATCTCTCATTCCACATAGAATTGAAGATATTTGACTTCAAATAAACATGTGCAAGACAATGACTAAAGTCAAAATATGATGAAAATGAAAATTGCTTACGGACGTTTTCCCTTTAGCTGTGAAGAACTAGACTGGACACTCCCATTGACTTTCAAGAAGATAGCTAATTCACGAATCTTAGACTTAATTTCTTTCTTGACTTCTGTTATTCCTTCACCTTGAAAAGGAATTGCTTTGCTCTGAGGCTCCCAATAATAAGATTTTAACCAATCAAGTGCCTGAAATTATTACCAAACATTAGATGAGTTTGGAGATAAACATACATGTTAAGAATATGGGAAGAAATTGTCCACAATGAAGTAAGAGAAAACTATTCAATCATGGATATATTAAAATTCAATTTGAAAATGTAAAAATGAAGTGTGCATTATTCTGAAGATGATTATAACAACAAACTACAAAGTAGACTTCAAATATCACTTTCTGCCATGACAATGCCAAGCTGGCACATAGAAAGTGATAGAATAATTAACTAGTTCTTACTTACAGTCCTGAAAAGTCTAAAAGTAGATTTTACCAAGGTCCTGTGACAATATCATTATCTGAGTTAGAGTATAGAGTATAACTTGGATAATTAATGGTTCTGGTTATCATTTGAATTGAATCATCATAATGTTATATAATTAAACAATAAACAATGTAAAAGAAATGTACAAAGGAGGAAAAAATTAATGTGCCATTGCAAATGTAGCATATATTTCAGTGAATACATGCATGTACTCAGTCTTTTGATACCATTACAAGAGCAACAATACTTTCTTTCATATATTAAAACTATTATAGTACAGTTACACAAGGACATTGAGAAAGAAAATTCAGTCCAGTCCTTTCCTGAAAGCCAAAAATTTAACCCCAACCATGGACTACACCCACGTGTTAAGAATTTAATTACAAAATAGCCTATAGATTGTTGAGAGACAGATAATCAATCAAACTGAAATGAACTGTACAGACCTTGACAGAAGCAGTACGAACAATCTTAAGTGATGGAAGTTCACGGTGTGATCCCTCTGCAATTACAGCAATAAATAAGAAAAAAGGCATGGCCGCCCATAATGAAATGAAAGAAACAATGATGTGAAGTTTTTTGACATTTGACCAGTATGAAGATCATGTCCCATTCTATCAGCGAGACAAAAACAATAATTAACAAGGGCAGGAGGAGACTTGTTCACCATGTCGAATATCAATCAGCATGCGCGGAATACCAATTGCATCAGCTGCCACTGCAATCGATGCCACTTCTTTCTTGCGCGTCTTCTCAACAGCACAATTCACAAGCCTTCAAAAGAAAAAACCATTATACTTAGCAAGGAAAAGCTTTCAAAATGTGATTATCAATGGCAAAAAGAAACATAAAAAAGAAAGGCAGAGTAAGCAAACCTCATGATCGCCATGCAATACAGCATAGCAAGCATCTCCTCTGAAAGAGAAGCTTCATTCAATTGATCCTGCCTACAATTAAATCAAACAAAACTGCTTAAAGTTTAACATATACCTAATGTATTATGCATATATATTATTTTTCTAATTTGAAATAGCAAATGTTAATAAGAGGTACAAGAGGAGAGGAGTTAAGGTTACCTGAAATAGGAATCTTTGAGTTGAATTTCGATTATGGAAGCAGTGACTTCGATCAAAACCGGCAGAGAACCTCGACTTCGCCATGTGGATATCTGAAACACAGAAAAGAAAACGCGGTTAGGTTTACAGTTGCACCGTCTTATGAGAAGGAAATTGAGAAACTTACTCGTTTGAGAGCTGATGAAACAGAGTGAGGAGAATTGGAGAAGAGAGCGTGTTTGACGAAGAGCCACTCGTCCCAATTCAACCAAGGCACCAATCTTCGTGCGCTTGATGAAGACGAGGACGATTCTGCAACCACGTTGGCTACTTGTTCGAACCCTAATACCAATGGCGGATCCATCTCAGAGGTGGCGGCGAAGTGTTAACGCACCTTTTAGTCACACTTCCACCGCGGCTATTTCCCTCTTCTTTTCAATCCTAATATTCTCCACGGATTACTTACTCCTTGCTATTATGGTTTTTAAAATTTATACAATATATATTCTATCCGCATTGATATGCATCATATAAAGTGTTGTAAAAACACATTTATAAAATATATAATTTTAATGTTCTATTTGTTAAATTTTATCTTTGATTATTTTTTAAATGATATATTATGATTTATTTTAATTTAAATTATTAGTTTTAATTATTTTTGTTGGTGAAATACATTTTAAAACAATTAAATTAAAAATTAAAGATAAATAATTATATAATATTACATAATAACAAAATAAAATTTTAATCAGAAAATGTGTTATAAATAACATTAATATTAACTACGGAATAACTAGGTATCTTTTAAGAAAATAAAATTAATAATAATAATAATAATAATAATAATAATAATAGTAATAGTAGTAAATTATTTTTATTTGGATAACATAATCTCTTTCAATGGATCTTCCTTCTTAGTCGTTATCCTTTTTTCCAGAAAGGATCAAGCTATGTAGTGTTTTCGAATGACCATAAATGCTTTAAAAGTCAACTTAACTCTAATTTGGATTATCAGGATGATTTTTTCCTTAATTAATCAAATGGTTATTGATTGCTTAAATGTCATGAATAATAGAAAATCATTTATATAAAAGAAAATACAATTAATAATAATTGATGTGAATAATTTATACAATATTATAATTATTTTATTTTCTGTTTATATATGTGTATTTATGTTTATATACTTTTATATTTATATTTTTTTTTTATATTATTCTGATAGCATATTACAAATTCTTTCTTCTGAAACACAAACACACACTTATCATCATTATTTTAATTATCAATTAAAAATGTATGATGTAAAGAAACCTCTGCGGTGAAAAGGTTTTACTTTCAGACCCTCCATTTCTATTTTGATGGCTATGGCTATAATCATTGTCTCTATTTTCTCCAATCGCTATTGAGACAATATCTACAATCTTAAATGAAAGAAATATATTTTGGGATAAAATCATTTTTTATTTTATTCAATGTATTGTATTATTTTATAATACATGGTTCTCCCTTAACTTTAGGAGTTGTTACAAATCATAGCACATAATTAGGAAAGAACAATAACAATAACAAATCTAATCTAATCACAACAAATTAGCAATCAACATTAATTGAGAGATTTTCACGTTGAACCTTGATACGTTGAACCTAGACCTTTATTTTTCAACACTCCTCCTCAAGCTTGATCATAGATGTTAACTAGATTAAGTTTGTTTGTCATATCAATGAAGTTCACACGTGAAAGTGGCTTGGTAAGCACATTTTGAAGGCAAAAAATTTAGCGAAATATGTTTGCTCTCAATGTGATCATTGATGAAGTGTCTGTCTATCTCGATATGTTTGGTACGATCATGTTGTACTGGATCTTTGGCGATGCTTAGTGTAGATTGATTGTCACANTTCAGCTTAATNGGTCCACTAATNGATATCTTCANATCACCCAACAATCTATGAATCCATAATCCCTCACATACATCATTCGCAAGAGATCGAAATTCTGCTTCTGCACTACTTCGAGCAACGACGGTTTGCTTCTTGCTTCTCCAAGTGACAAGGTTTCCCCAGACAAAGGTGCACATACCTGAGGTTGATTTCCTATCAATTGGAGAACCAGCCCAATCAGCATCGGTGAACACTTCAACTCTCCGACTGTCAGACTTTCTAAATAACAAACCCAAGCCCGGGGCTAATTTCAAATACCTCAGAATTCGCATAACAGCATCCATGTGAGTCTCAGATGGGTTGTTCATGAAACGACTCACCATACTTACAGCAAACCCAATGTCAGGTCTAGTGTGAGCCAAATATATGAGCTTTCCAACAAGCTTTTGATAACGTGTTCGATCAACTCCGGCTTCCGTTGTTCGGCTATACAGTTTATGATTGGGGTCCATAGGGGTATCAATAGGTTTGCAATTGATCATACCTATCCCCTTGAGTAGATCCATTGTATATTTTCTCTAAGATACCGAAATACCTTGCTTAGAGCGAGCAACTTCCATTCCCAAGAAGTATCGTAGTTGACCAAGATCTTTAATCTCAAATTCTGCAGCAAGAAGAGTCTTAAGCCGAACTATGTCCTAGACATCATCTCCCGTGATTACAATGCCGTCTACATACACACTCAGGATGGTGCACTTCCCAGATGATGAGTGTTTAGTAAACAATGTGTGGTCGGCTAGACTTTGACTGTAGTGGTTTTGTTTTAAGACTTTAGTGAACTTGTCAAACCATGCCCTAGGAGATTGCTTCAGCCCGTACAATGACTTTCTGAGTCTACGCACTTTGCCTTGATTTTGTTGAGTAGTAAACCCGGGAGGAATACACATGAATACTTCTTCTTCCAAATCACCGTTGAGGAAGGCATTTTTCACATCAAATTGATGTAATAGCCAATCTAAATTTGCTGCAAGAGAGAGTATGATACGGATCGTATTAAGTTTTGCTACGGGGGCAAATGTCTCACTATAGTCTAGACCATAGGATTGAGTGTACCCCTTTGCCACCAATCTTGCTTTTAATTTATCCACAGTTCCGTCTGCATTATGCTTTATCGTAAACAACCATCGACAACCCACAACTTTCTTACCCGGAGGAAGAGTTGTTAACTCCCATGTGTTGTTCTTTTCCAGAGCCTTCATCTCAACCTGTACGGCTTGCTTCCATTCAGTGACGCTAAGAGCTTCTTCAATTGATTGTGGAATTTGGATTGCATCAAGAGAGGATACAAATGCATGGTGGCTATCTGACAAATTTCCATAATATATGTAGTCCTCCATCCGATAAGGGTCGCATGATCTAGATTGTTTTCTTAGTGCAATTGGGAGATCCACATTAGTATCATTAAACATAGGAACTTGAGATGAATTAATAGTACCTGGTTCCTCTTCATGTTGCTCAGTGTCAGAAGCCAAGAACTCAGATTGAATATGTTATCGAGCTCTATCTTCTTCTGCTGGACATGGACTCGTGTTTGGGACACTCGACTGACTCGTGTTTGGGATAATTGGAATTGACAGACTCGTGGTGGTTGGACTGGCAGCGTCAAACTGACGTGAAATTTGAGATGGTTCGATTGTTGGCAAGGGTATGGGTGTTGGGAAAACTGAGGACAAGATTGAGGGTTCAACATGATTTTGTTTCTCCCCCTGAAGCCGAGAGCTTGGATAAAAGGATTCTTGTTCATTGAATGTAACATCCATGGTGATGAAATATTTTTGTGTGAGGGAGAGTAACATTTGTAACCCTTTTGAGTTGGTGAATATCCCACAAATATGCATTTAATTGACTTTGGATCAAGTTTTCCCTGATTATATAAGTGGACAAAAGAGGAACACCCAAAGATTTTTGGAGAGATTCGGGAAACTAACCGGTAAGCTGGAAATAACTCTTGGAGTTTCTGACAATGTGTTTTGAACTCGAGGACTCTTGAAGGTATTCGGTTGATTAAATATGCCGAGGTGAGAATAGCATCACCCCAATAAAACTTAGGAACATGAGAAGTGAACATGATTGACCGGGCTACTTGTAACAAATGACACAATTTACGTTCTGCAATACCGCTTTGTTGAGGTGTGTAAACACATGAACTCGTATGAATAATTCCATTTCATGAGAAGAAATTGCTGAGGTCTTTGTTGAAAAATTCTTTTGCATTATCCGAGTGAAAATTGGTTATTCCAGTTTGAAATTGAGTAATAACCATTGAGTGAAACTGCTTGATTATTGATATGGTTTCAGATTTTGTTTTCATAAGATAAACCCAACATAGACGTGCATGATCGTCAACAATAATGAGGAACCACCGAGCTCCATTGATTGAAGAGACTTCGGAGGCTCCCCAAATGTCACAATGAATTTTTGAAAAAGGTTTTGATGCAACATAAGGTAATGGAATATAAGATGCACGAGTATGTTTTGACAACTGACACACTTCACAGAAAAAATCATCCACCTTTTTATTAATGAACAAATTTGGAAACAAGTGTTTGAGATACCCAAAATTAGGGTGACCTAATCGGTAATGAAGAAGCATAACATCACCAATTTTATTTGAAGAAAAACAGCAAGGATAAGACGGTGATATTGACTCTCGTGGATGAGGATGATGACTTGGTTTATTTGCAGAAAAATGATAGAGCCCATTTATGAGTTTAGCACATCCAATCGTCGTTCCTGACTCCCGCTCCTGAAATAGACACAAATTGCTTTCAAAAACTGTTAAGCATTTCAAATCCTTATTTAATTTTGACACTGACAAGAGGTTGCACTTAAGATCAGGAATGTAAAAAACTTGATTCAATGTGAGTTTTTCAGAAAGTTTAACAGTTCCAATTCCCTTTATCGATGACTTGCTTCCATCGGCAATTGTCACAGTGGCACTCGAATTACACGAATTCAATGTAGAGAATAGAGACGAGTTACCAATCATATGATCTGATGCGCCAGAATCAACAATCCATGAAAGGTTGTCGGCGGAGGTGAGGAGGGCTTTACGCTCACTATTTTCGTACATGACAGTTTTGGCTTGAACCGAAGGTGTCGTGGAATGATTTCCACTGATAAGTCGTTGAAGAATTTCCATTTGTTCCTTGTTGAAGGCAGGCTGAACGGATTCACCGATAAGAAAGTCATCTTTTCCTTTTCCACGAATGAACATACGAACGGATTGTGACCACGAAAGATAATTGTGACCAGAGAGTTTATGGTATGTAATTTGCGGAGTGAAGGAATCCATAGCGATTTAGCTATGGGAGGATGCGGTTGAGGATGAGTTCTCGCCGGTGGTGGTGAAGGATGATTGACCGGATGAGGGCATGGTTCAGGATACGATTACCGCGCTCATGAAGAAATATATTTTGGGATAAAATCATCTCTTATTTTATTCAATGTATTGCACTATTTTATAATACATGATTCTCCCTTAACTTTAGGAGTTGTTACAAATCAGAGCATATAATTAGGAAAGAACAATAACAGTAACAAATCTAATCTAATCACAACAAATTAGCAATCAACATTAAATGCGATAGCAATCAACATTAAATGAAAGATTTTCACGTTAAACCTTGATACGTTGAACCTAGACCTTTATTTTCCAACATTAAATACATTAGTGGAAAAGGTAGTGTGAAATACATCTATTACAACATACATATTTTTCTTTATTTGCACAAAAAGGTAAATAAATATTAATCCATTAGGAGAATCTTAAGATTTAAGTACCACATTAAACAACAGAGGATTAGCAACAATAACATTGTTCTTTCACACGGTAAAATGTTGAAATTTGACTAGAAAAGGATCTCAGATGCTTTTTAGCTGCTGACTTTGGCTCGCTTTACTGGGGCTTGAAGGGAATTCAGATAAATGGCATCCTTCTTGTCCAGTCCATCAAACAGATAACTAAAGGGTGGCATTTGGATGTATCTCCCACTACCAGGAGTAACCTTTAGTTCATCATTTTCCCAAACAATTCTTCCTCCTGCAATAGTCACTTCAATTTTTCCCTGCCAAAAAGATTAATGTTGCACTCAGTTCACAAAATTTAATCCTTATATGGTCCTGTTTATAGTTAAACCAGTACCTTTCCTGTCCTTCCCTCGTACACATTTGTGTCCATTCTAGAGTGGTGGGACTTTGCACTTATCTCAAAGCTTGAATTTGGATTGAGGATGATAATATCTGCATCAGATCCCGGCAGAATAGCTCCTTTCTTTGGATATATATTGAAGATTCGAGCGCTTAAATGATCATAGAAAAAAAAATCAGTAATTCTTTTAGCTTTTGGCCTCTTTACCAGACTGCTTCCTAAGAACTGGAAGCTAATATGCACTTTGACTGAAAATATACCATTCTGTGCTTGTTAAACGGACATAATCAGAGGGGGTTATTTGGCCAGACTCCTGTGAGATTCATAAGCCATAAGTTCAAGTTAAGAGCTTAACCTCGTCACCATTTACTCCAACCTAACAAAAAGCAGATGCTAAACAGGTGTGGTTGATGTCTTACCACCATGATGTCCCATACCAAATGCATTCTTTCTTCAATACCTGCAGATTTTGGTTGCAATGTATATTAGTAAGGAACCATTTCAAATGAGCATCAACGTATTTAGGCCACAAACATCCAGGACTTTGTTGTGATTACCATTGATACCGTTAGGAATTTTCCGGAAATCATCAATTCCAAGAGCTTTTTGACTGGAGTTATAGGCACAATGATCAGTTCCTACCAGCTGCAAATTTGTAAAAGGTAACCTTTGGTCAAAAAGCATCTTAGTAAAAGAGCACATAACTGAGTTCAGGGCATATATAATACGTAGAACAGGAATAAAGAATATGATAGGATGCATTTTGTAGCCAATACTGTCCTAATTATCTTTAAATGGTTATTGAACCTAAGCCTGAATCATTATGTGAAACCTGCAAAACTCCTGTTGAAAGAGCAGCTTGAAGAGCCTTATCATGTCCTCTTTTCCTCATGGGGGGACTCGTCACATATCTGAAACGTGAGAATGAATAAGGCTTATGTTCTTAAAATTCAAAGCAATGTAAGAAAGCAGTAAAAAAAACATTGAAACAAGTGAAGGCACTTGCTTTGCTGCAATCTCGAAGTCTGGATGCCAAAGCCAAGACTCATCAAGGGCTAACCCAGAGGCAATAGGTTCTCCGATTACCTTTTGTCCTTCAGCACAATAACAAACAGTTGATCTTACAATTGCATAAAACTATGTTATCGGGGAACAGAAAAACTTGAAATGTCATCCAGAGACATAGAAAGATCCTTTTGTTCATCTTCATTGTGACCATTCATCAGAAAACTCTTTTTTCAGGATTGAATGAAGAGAGAGAAAGTTCACCTAAGAGAGGATAAGTACTCCTCCAAATCAGAAAAGTACGAAACAAAGAAAAAGGGGTAAAAAGGCAGGAAGACTATCCTGTCTCTCTATATCAGAAATGGAATTTTACTTAGGAAGCTCGTTTAATGACTATAGAAGATACTTAGAAAAAACTAAACAAGTTATAAATGGTTATCAAATTACAAGTTAGCTAATTTATCGAAGCTATCAGTTCAAGTTAAATATCTTTTTTTTTCTTTTTGCATTTCTCTCCAAAATAATAATCTACTACTATCCTAATACATGAATAAAAATTGAGACTAGCAATAAAAGGATTGAAGAACCTGATTTCCGGGCTTTTGCAATTTCTTCCATTGCATCAATGCTCATTACATGAACCACATATAGAGGAGTGTTCACAAAATCTGCTAAACGAATGGCACGACCAGTTGCCTCTCCTTCCACCTATATAGTTCAACAAAGTCCAATGGGGGAAATGTTCTGTATGATCAATATTGAAAATAGGAAAAAAAACAACAGATAATCAATATAATCAACTACCAACTAAATATTGATGAAAACAGATGAGAACGGAAAACAACAAATGCCAAACTACAGTGGTTATCTTAAGTATGCCATTTGACATCAGGATGAAAATTGTACATTATAGTCTGGTTAGAAAATGAAGAAGATAATGAAACAGGGCATGCCAATATTAGCATTCCATTACTCAGTAAATTCATTATTCATCATGAAAGAACAAATCTGAGTATTTACCACTGAAGGCCTTGAAAGAGCATGCCCTTCCGGACCAGTTATTCCAAGTTCTATCATTTTCTCTTGCCCTTCATACACAGCATCTCCATTTTCCGCGTGGACCATGGCTAAAGCACCAAGAGACTTGCATTTTTTAAATCCTTCCAGAAGAAGCTCATCATTGATCATCGCAAGTCCTTTGTATGCCATGAAAAACTTGAAAGAGTTTATGCCTGCAATTATAGATCAAATACATACTTCCGGGAATAAATTCTCCACACCTCACCCAAATGGTTACTAGTACTACCACCTACTCAACCAAATTATCATAATGAAGCAAGGAAATAATAGATCACGACCTTTCTCCTTGACCAAGAGCTCCATTTCTCTCGAAACAGTCTCGTCCCATTTGGAAATAACCATATGAAAACCATAATCCATGCAAGACTTCTTTGCCTTTTTTACATAGTCTTCAAAACCAGCTGTCAAACTCCCATTCAGTGGTAATGCGAAGTCAATGTGCATTGTTGTCCCACCAGCCAATGCTGCAGCCTGACCACTGAAGAAGTCGTCAACCGTTCCAGGAAAAACAAAATCGAGTTCTAGATGGGTGTGAGGATCAATGCCCCCTGATCAATTAACAAAAGGAGCATTCATAGAGACTATCATAAATTTTCATGCACCTTTTACAGTGTCAACCAATTCACAAATCATCTCACCAATTACTTCTTATCTTAAAAAAACATTAAACTTATCATACATGGCAATTGGTTGTCATCCACAACTCATGTATGTTATTATTATCATATCACTGATTAATGCAATTCCTCCTACAATTGAGCTTTACAACTCTAGACATGGACGGTGATTCAATAACTACTCAACAAAAGACCGTTCGATAGGTCCAATAAATAAAACAATTAAGATGGACTCTAATGTCTTAGAATTTGGAGTTAAGAATAAAGGACAAAAAAAGATTTACACTGTCCATGCATTCTAATTTTGATTCTGTTTGGATATAAGCTAGAAGAAGTTTTGAGAGCTTCTCTATTAGAAGAGAATATTATATTTCCAGTAGACAAACTTTCAAAAACGTGTTAACTAGCATCCAAACATGTCCTTGATCTGACAGTAACAGGAGATGAATTATAGTTGTATAGGTTGAAACCTGGCATGACATATTTGCCGAAAGCATCTATGACAGTGACGTCATCTCCAACCTGGGAATGGAACCGAATCAGTCATTAGAAAATAGCAAAAACGCAAGCTGTTGGAAAGCAAATTAAGCAGTGCTACTGCAAAGGAGTTTCATCAAATACCCTGATGTTAGGATTAACTGCAACAATTACACCATCTTCCACGTAAACATCAGCAATCTGTTGATGATGAGCGTTCACAACCGTGCCTCCTTTGACCAACAACTTGGACGATCCAGTTCCAGCATCACAAAACTGAATCATTCGAAAAAGAAAAAGTCGAATTCAGCAAAGAAACTAGTGGAAATGAGAATCTAAGCTCAATTTCTGATGATCATAGATAGTTGATACACTTGAGAATCGAAGTTCTAACTCTTCTGTCAAAGCAAAAAGAGAAACCAAAAAATGAAAATATATGGAAACAAAAAAAAAAAGATACAGCAGTGAACCTGGTTGGATTGTGAAAGTGAAGAGGTAATGACAGTGAAGAAAGTAAAAGAGAAAATGTGAAGGAATTGTGATGTGACGAATTGCATTCTCTGTTCAGACCAGACACACTCGAGAGTCGGAGTTGCTATCTCTGTCAACGAAGAGCCTGTTTGGATAGCTACAGTTAAATGCAGTTTTGAGGTTCGGAACACTTCTATGAAGAAAGGTGATTTTCTTAAAATATTAAAAAAAGGCTTAAATCCTTAAATCCTTAAGTGGTAAAGGAATTTTCAGTTTACTGTGCGCTTTTTTAAAAGTGTATACATGGAGTCTCTATGTTTTGCAATTTGTGTCAATTTAGTCACTTTAAACTATCAATTTGGCTTGAAAATTGCAAGTGGACAAGTCATCTTGAGTTACAGCATATTTATTAACTGTTTGAACGTTTGGACACTTTCCAATTGTTGTTACAAACTTGTTTGAAGTGTCATTAATTCACTAAATTAACACAAATTGCAAAACATGGAACCCAATGTATACACTTTTAAAAGCGGATACTAAAAATTCCCTCTTAGGAACTAATTAAGGATTTAAGTCTATTAAAAATTAAAAATCCTATAAAAACTCATTAAAAATGTTAAAAATTAATTTTAAATATCTTAATTAAAAATTAATTCTATATTTTATTTCTCCATTATTACCAGCAAAGTGTATTAGTTATGTTTGTTAATTCGCGTATATCATTAGAGTTTTAAGTTTCTTCAAAATAGATCGATTTGTTAATTTAAACAAAAATAATAATAAAGACATCATTTTAACTCTTTTTTTTTTGAAAACTTCATAGCACCATAGAAATTTAACAAATCGAAAATGTTTGTACAATTGTCTCTATTTTTCATTTTATGTTTTTGTTGTTTTAGTGTCTTTTGGAATTAGGTATTTAACATGTTTTTTAAAACATATAAAATTGTATTTAAGCAGGATCTCTTTGATGTTTATCTAAAGAGTCTTAAAGGAGGTGTTTTCTTATTTATTTATTTTCACTAGCATCATCTCTAAATGTTCATAGATTTTTTTTAGTAGAACTACAATTGATATATATTAAAAAATAAGATTTGAAAGATATGGATCCGTTTGTTTGGGATTAACCAGATGTTTGAGTATGAAATAATTTAGTGATTATCTTTTAGGTTGTTTTAAAAAATAAAAAGTAACTTATTTTAATAGAATTTGTTTTAAATAGCTTTTTATTCTAACTTAAACTTCCATTTTTTATTTTATTATTTTAAAATTTTAACAAACACAAAAAGTGTTTTGAAAAACATAATAATTATTTAATGACAAACTTATAAGTATCGGCGGTTTTTTTGAAAAACTCTCAGTAATATTGACGGTTTTAGAAAAACCTCTTTTAATATTGACGATTTTAGCAAAACAGGTGATTTTGGCAAAAATCCCGTTAATACTGATGGTTGTGGTAAAAGTTCTGCTAATACTTGGCAAAACTTTCGCTAATAACGATATAGTTTTTTTTTTTCAAGGATTAAAGCAATTTTTTTCTAGATTTTTTTAATATCGGATAACATACTTTTTCTGAAGATTAAAACTCTCCGAAACGAAAAAAAAAAAAAAAAAAAAAAAAAAAAAAAAAAAAAAAAAAAACTAGTAAATTTCTATGTTCTTGTAGTGTTATCATATAGGTTCATAATTCAATCCTTTACGGATTAAATTTGATTTATTCTATTTAAAAAAAATATTGATTATTATAATAATAATAATTATTTATTATTATTATTAGGTTTAAATAAGTTTTTAATTTTTATAAGTGGTTCAAATTTCATACATTTGATTTTAAATTTAAAAATGTATAACTTTAATTTTTTTTATTATTTGAGTTATTTATAATATTTCACACATTCGAATTCAAATGTCAGTAAATAAGTTTAATAAAAAAAATATGTTGGTTGGTTAAAAAATTTATATTAATTCATATTTTATTTTAACGACTAAAATATATCAAAATTTTAAACATTAGTAAAATTTAATTTCATGGAAATACAAATATATATAACTCTTATTATTATTATTTTGTTTCATAGATAAATATAAGAAAAACAAATTATTTTAAAAAAGTATATATTAATTGCGACAATTTTTACACAAGTACATTTATGAAAAATTTAATAAGATCACAAATATACTTATAAAAATATTATATATATATATATATATATATATATATAATTTTAAGATTTTAAATAAAAAATAATCAGATTTATTTGTTGAATGACTTATGACATCAAGCTCCTATTATCTAAAAATTTTAAATTTTGTAATGATAATATGTCCCTAAAATAATCTAGTGAATAATCCAAAAATCTTATCATATATAATTTAAATTTTGTTTTTAATAATTTAAATTTTGTTTTTAATAATTTGATAACCCACATCACACTAATTGTATCTACATATGTACATGCTATTTGATAAGATTATTTTACTATTCTTTCTAGAAGTAATTTGTGAATTTATACATACATACATATATATATATATATATATATATATATATATATATATATATATATATATATATATATATATATATATATATCCGGTCAAAAATACTAATTACCAATCTCATGATGAATATACATTCAAAAGGGAGAATCAGGAAGATCCCATCCTTAATGAAATAAGTAAAAGAAATTGAGAAAGACGAATTTTCTTTCCAAATCAATTTCAACAAAGAAGGTTTAAGATAGTTCATTTTGACCCAAGTAAAGACTCATTTATTACAATAGGTAATGTACATTTTTTACTCATGTAGTATACATTGTTTATTCTTTAATACTAAAAAAAAAAAGAAAAATGGCTTCAATAAAATAATTTACAATTAACCCATACTAAAATTGTGAGAGTTTTAAAATCCATCTCATATACGTATGTATTGTACAAGTCTACGTATGTATTGTACAAGTCTGGATTCCTAATGCTCAGTATAATGTTGTTGATTTGAACATTATGGAGTGACGATTGTAGGCCTAATACAACAATTTATGTAGGTGATGATCCTTTTCTTTTTCTGCATCGTTGTAATCAACACAAATGAATTAGAAATTATACTACTTCAATGTATATATAAAATATGTCAAACATAAATTGAAAAAATAAACACATGAAATCAAGATAATACTAAAGTTGAAACAGATTTTCATAGTAACTTGCTAGATTAATCTATTGGATGTATGCTAATTTTGACAATCAATGATTTATGTGTAGTGATTTATTTGTATTCAATATGCATATAATTTAGGATAATGATACTTTAACACTCAAAATGTGACAAATTTTTTATACCGCCACATGTCACATTCTGGGTAGTCCACATGTTTTAAAAAATAAAATGACAGAACATGGATTGAATGTATAGTGATAGACCTGGTATCAATGTACAAATAAGTGGATAGTTTAGGCTAACTTTTAGCACGAGAAGAACATTTTTTGAATCTGCGTTATTTTTACATTGATACCTTCTCGTGCTAAAAATTAGCCTAAACTACCTACTTATTTGTACATTGATACCAGGTCTGTCACTATACATTGAATCCATGTTTTATCATTTTATTTTTTAAAACATGTGGACCACCCAGAATGTGACACGTGGCGGTATAAAAAATTTGTCAGAGGGTGTCAAAGTATCATTATCCTATAATTTGTGTGATAATTGTTGAAATTTGAAGAAACACATACAATTTTATAACTCACCATAAGATCTTCTTGAGCACAGGCATGATGAAAAGGAGCTTGACCATGTTTGGCAATAGCAAACTCTCCATTTTCAAGACATCTACATTTGGTTTTTTTATGCTTTTTGTTTTTTTTAGCTTGGGTGAACATCATTGAATAGTTAGTAGCTCTTTGTGCTTCTTGGTTCCACTCTCCTCCAAAATCAGGCACATATATTATAGTAATATCTTTCTACATAAAATAATATTGGTCAATACAATTGTTCATATTTCGATCAATGCTCATTATCCATTTCATAATGTGATAAACCATTTAACAATTACCATGGACATCTAAATGCCTTACAAAACTCATAAATGAAAGAATACAATTTAACTATACACAACTTCACAATTTTTCTTTCTTCATACCACATATTTCATGTTTAACTTATATCATGATTGAATAATCTCTGCAAATATTAAGATTAGAACTACCTCATATAATCCCATGACCGAGTGGAATGACGAGGGAGCCTAAGAACATGGGGCTACCACTATTCTACAAAATGAATTGTTTATTACTACTACTTTGTAATATATAATTGAAAATTTAAATTTTAACTATAAAAAACTATGATAAAACTAGATGTTTTGTTACACCAAAGACTTAAAATATCAAGTTTAAAAGAAAGGGTCAACAAAATTTGTGTGGTTGTAGATTAATGTGGTGTGAGTAGAGTTAAAGTAGGATAGAAAAATGTGGTTGTCCACTTATCATTTTTCTTCTATTATGAGATTTTAAAATTTAGAATATAATATTTTTCAACTTAGAAATGATAGTTATTTTGTGTTAAAGAGTTAATTCACACACTTTTTTAATGAAAATATGTAAATTGACGAAACTAAAAAGAAATGGTATATTAATATTTTAATTTGTCTTAAAAAAAATATGTCACTTGTTACACATGTTCATTAAACTTCATATAATAAATTGAGTTATAAGATTTACTTATTGAGAATGATAGCAAAGGTTTTAGGTTAATTTTTTCATTTACAAAATGTCAACATAATATATATATATATATATATATATATATATATATATATATATTATTTTGAATATATAAATTATCTTATACTTAAAAATTCATAATGAATATTATATTGTTATGTTTATTTATTAATAATTTATTTAATAAACAATTGAATTTTAAAATTACTCCATTTAATTGTTGTGCTAGTTTCTTTTAAGAATCATACTAATGTAATGTTAAATGTACACATCAAAATTTAACTACAAATCAAAATTAATAGGTAAAATACTTGTATGTAATATTGAATTTACCTATGGATAAAAAATGATAAGTAAATATATGTATGTAATATTCAGTTTATCTACGAATTATAATTAATAGGTAATATATGTATCTAATGTTGAATTTACCTATGGATTCATATTCGTAAATAATAATCAATAGGTAAATCATTTTTTTTTTCAGTGTTTAAGCAATGAAACTTGAATATGAAAAACATTGATGTACTTTTATCTTTTATCTTTAACACAAAAATAACTCACTATGTTACTAAATATATGTTTGACATGTTGGTAATAAATGTAAAAAATACATGGTGACATTTTTGTAATTTAATAGTCAATATTTATGTCTCACTCATAAGCGTCAAACGTAAAAAAAAATGTTTTTACGTTTCACACTTATAGATTATAGATTATGCATAAGTTCATGTTTGATGTGGATACAATATATGTAAATTTTTGTTTGACTTATGTAAATGTAAAATCTTTTTTTACGTACGACTCTTACACGTTAGATGTAAATGCATTTAAACAAAAAAAAAAAACTACAACTCCAATTTCTTCTCACTTTCTCCTTTGCATGAAGCTTCTTCTTAATAGTGACAACCAATTTTTACGAGATAGAGCTTTCATTGGTAATCAAAAGTTGCATTGTTAGTCATTATCGTGTGTTTCACTCAAAAGCATCTTTCCCTTCGAATAATTTTTTGCATTGAAGTTGGTTTCTTATCCTTCTTCCTCCAAGTCGAACTCATACAGACTAAGTTTTCCAAGCCGAGCTCCTACAAGCCTCCAAGTCAACCTCCTCTAGGTTAAGCTCTCCAAGTCGGCTTCCTCCAAGCCGAGTTCTTATGGGCCGAGCTCTCTAGGCCAAGCTTTCTAAATTGACCTCTTCAGGCCAAGCTCTCCAAGTTGAGCTCTCCAAGCCAACTTCCTCCAAGGTAAGCTCTCCAAACTAAGCTCCTTAGGTCGAGCTCCAAGATTGATCACTCTCAGGCAGAGCCCTTTTGGTCGTCCACTTTGGACCGACTGGTTACAACATGATTGAGCAAGATTGCAACATTCTTAGAGTGCTTGAGTGGTACATTTACAAAGTTGTTGTAAAAATGTAGGTGCAGTCCTTTTATAGTCTTGTGGACAAAGCCTTTTGTTGGGGTTGCTATAAGCTAGATTTGGTATGGAACAATTAAAGATAAATGTGGTAATAAATACATATAAGACAATTTGGTTTGATACTCACTTGTCATAATTTTTGGAAAACTTCTTTAAAAATTGTATTTGTTGTATAATCCAAAAGCCTTTTCTAGTTGTCATGGATTAGTATTTTCAATCCATCTTTGCTTTGTACTTTAGATATTGCAACATATAGTTGGCCATGGCTGAAAACTATAGATGATAAGTATAATTGTACTTATGATAGTGATTGTCCTTATGATTTTTTAATAGTAATTGCATATGATAAAAGGTCATGGTGACTATGATGGTGACATAGACATTCATGGTATACATACTTCATGATCAATCTTATTTCCAAAAATAATCTTTGCTCCTATAACATGGTTTGTCAATCTTGTCACTACTAATCTAGGACCATTATACAAATGCTCAATTTGATCCAAGTTCTTTAAAAGCATAATCGGTGCCCCACCCAGCCATTCCATCCAGTCTATCCTAGAGACCCGAGTTAGATCGGCTAGTTGGTCCATTTCGATCATTCACCTAGCCCGTCAACATAACCACCAGGCTACCCCGACTATCCTAACTAGTTAGTCCATCTACTCTATTTTGGACACCCAAGCAAGATCAACTAGCTCGTCCGTTCTAGCCAACCTATACAGCCTGACAATCACACTAGATCAGTCATCTTGTTAGTCTGTTAGCATGACCATCCTGGCCAATCAGTCAATGCAATCTATCCCAAACACTCAGGCCAGATCCGCTCACCAATCCATCTTAGGTGAACAAGGTTGTTGTTTTTAATAATTTGTTTTCATTTTGTATACAAAAACAATAAAGTAGTTAAATTAGTTAAATATTATGAGAATTAGGTTATTATCAATATCTCAAATCAATTATAGATTCAATTTTATGGCTAAACTCTTTGTCCGGCTAATGTTATCTTGTTTTTTTCCTTAAAATGGAGTAAGACACAAATTTGTTGTAATTGTTATTATTAAAGTAATTGTAACATATATCTATTTAAATAAACTCTTTTAACTGAGCTCTCAAGTTCTTTCGGACTAACCTTGTATAGAAAGAGCTCTCCAAATCAACTTCTTCCAAACCGATTACATAATATTTATTTTTAAAAAATTATTTATATTTAAAAAATAGTTATCAAAATGATAAAATAATTATTTTAATTTATAAAATAACTAAATTAGTATTATTTACAGAGTAAAATTAAAACTATAATTACTTTAATATAACATAATGATTATTTAAAGAATAAAATTGAAAAAAAAAGTGTAGAAAAAAACCTCTTTACATATAACTATCAATATAGATAATCATAAAAAAAAAAGTAAAATAATATCCAGAAATACGATTTAGTTTTATCATTAAAATTTCTTCGTTATCTTTTTCTTTAATTTTATCATAATAATAATAAAACTGAAATAATATTTTTAATGAGGATTTCACTTATATTTAAGAAATGTACATTGAAATTGTGTTTTCATAAATGAAATCGATTTTATGGGACTTACTCTTTTCTTTCATCTCACTCAAGTAATTTCAAAAAGAGACTAGGGCAATTTTGTTAAAAAAATGCGGAGTAAATAATATCTTGTGAAAATAAATTAAAATAAATACCCAGCTTTAGGTAATCTTTCTTTTTCTTTCTCCTCTGCGCTCTCGAAAATTTCCCTCACTTTCCCTGCTTCCGGCTATGGCGGCGATCAGTCTCCGGAAAGGCAATACGCGGCTGCCGCCGGAGGTAAACCGCGTTCTGTACGTGCGCAACCTTCCCTTCAACATTACGAGCGAGGAGATGTACGACATCTTCGGCAAATACGGCGCGATTCGCCAGATCCGCATCGGCACCAACAAGGACACGCGCGGAACCGCCTTCGTTGTCTACGAGGACATCTACGACGCTAAAACCGCCGTCGATCACCTCTCCGGTTTCAATGTTGCGAATCGCTACCTTATCGTGCTGTATTATCAGCAAGCGAAGATGAGCAAGAAGTTCGATCAGAAGAAGAAGGAGGATGAGATTGCGCGTATGCAGGAGAAGTATGGCGTTTCCACCAAAGATAAGTAAATAGTTCGTTCTCGCAAAAGCCTTGGGATGTTAGTTAGGGTTTTCGAGACTGTATTGATGGTTTAATGTATTGTTATTGGAGTAAGTATAATTGACTATTAATGTTTACGATTAAATGAGTGTTACTGTTAGAATGAATGAAATGAAATATAAATTCATCGCAAATGCTTCTGGTTGTTAGTTAGGGTTTTCGACAAACGCGCTCTGTATGTGAATCTACCGTGTAATTGAGTCGTTGTTCGAGTAATATTGGATGCATAAGTTGCTTTGATGTTCTTTCAAGCGTGATTCGGACGTTGAGTGAATATATCGTTGCGGCGTATTGTATTGAGTTGAATTGGCGTTAATTTCCTTTTACTCTTGATTCTCGATGTGCAGCTGAGATCAGCGTTAGTTTTAGGAGTGGAAAGGTTAGATAATGCTTTATTCTTTCTGTCAGCGTAAGAGAGTTATCAAGGAAGAGGGCATGAAAGGTTTATTTCTTTTGTACTTTTGAAAGTTTGAAGCGGGGGAACTCGAACATTGTTTCTTCCAGCTTTTTGAAGGCCTTTCCTTTTCTCTTTGGTAAATTTAGGATTTTTTTTTCTATGTTGTGCTTGCCATCTGTGTATTGAATTAAATGAAATTTGTTTTTGCAAGTCAACTATGCGAAGTTCCTTGAGGGCTTCCTTCTATTTTCCCCATTCTGAATTCATTTGGTTTGAAGTCGGCTTCTGAGGAGCTTTCATGTACCTGTTTTCTAAATCCTTGATTCTGCACATTATATGTTTGCCAAAAATTTTTAAACAACCTCTTCAATCTGATTGCTAATTTTGGTTGAAGCCATTTTTGTTCCTAGAGGAGACTCTTTTTGTTTTGTGCTGAGTTTTGTAGCAATTATCGGAAACAGATGGGTTTTGATTGGACCAGTTAACCAAATGAAAATTTTCAAACCTTGGATTCAATATGGTGATTGTTACTACCTTGTTTTCTCTTGTGTCATATTTATCTCTGATTTATTTTAAAAGAGTCTTGTCTTCGAAATTATGGGTGTTTTATGATAGATTACTGTTAGTTTCTTTGATATTAAATCTGAACCTGAAAATATAGCTGACTTCGGCATAAATTTCAAGAGTGGAAACCTTATACCGATTCTTTCGGTTTGATTGAAAGGGTATTAAAATGTAGAATCTTAACAATGAATGCATTTGAACCTAGTGTTGAAAAGGAATCTATACATAATTTAAAATCCTTTTTGATTTGATTCCTAAGTGAGAAGCAATACAAGAGAAGCAACCCCTCTCATATGTGTGTGTGTGTGTTTGCATTTCTCAATGGTTGATTCATGTTCTTTTCCCCCTCTAATTTTGTTTGTTTACCACCTTAACCCATTCCCCACCTTAAATCCTCAGTCCCAACCAAACAGCGACCATGCACCCCAACGCTCCTTGATATTTCACTCGCTTATTAGCATCTGCACCAACCAATGACACAGGACCTAAAGAGGCCATGATGCCTTTCAAATATTTGTGTAATACCCAACTAATATAAGGTTGAATCACGCCTCTTCTTGGTATTAACTTCTATGTTTCCTTTGTTCATCATTGCAGCAAATTCATCGTAGTTAATCCGGCCATCCTGCAATAACAATTTTTTCATAAATTTTCTTAATCGTAATTCAGATATGCAGTATGTACAGAGTATGCTAGTTGTTAACCGCATATATGATAGAAAGTTAGTTGAATTGGAACTATAGAAGTGCTAATAACATTCTCTCGAATTCACTATTATAGATTGGAATTTATTAGAAACGACATAATTTTGTCTCGGTTTTTATTTAAAGTTATATGTATTAGTATAGTTAAGTCGTTGAGTGAAGAACTCACATTATCTGCATCAACTTCTGAAATGATATCCCTGATGTCCCTACCATCGTGCATGTTGAACTCAATAAGAGCCTGTTCTAGTTCTTCAATGGTAATATACCTAATTATGACAAAACAATGAGATTAGAACGTTTAACACCAATCAATTTCCGAAGGGATGACTGATACATATTGAAGTCTAGTTGATATTTTGTCTTTACCCGCTGTTATCTTTGTCAAAGTATTGGAAGGCAGTATAAAGATGATCTTCTTTGTTCATGCGGTTCATGTGCATTGTTGCTGTGATGAATTCATCGTAATCAATGGTTCCATTGCCATCGGCATCTGCCTGTAGTATGCAGAAGTAGAGAAAATAGTTTGAGTAATGGCATTGGGAAGAACTTGTTTTCTAATGCAGCACTTAGAAAAGGAGAGAGAACTTACAGCTTCCATTAATTGCTTGACTTCTTGTTCTGTTAGCTTGGTCCCTTGTTTTGCAAGCCCTTGTTTGAGCTCTTCAATTGTAATGGTGCCGCTGTTGTCAGTGTCCATACCCTTGAACATCTGCTTCAATCCCATGATTTCTTCCTCTGACAGGCAGCCCGCGATGACCTATATTCGGATTCATATGCGAATCAGTGGAAAATACAGGCCAGGTAGTTTTGTTTTTGCCATCTCTAACCAAACCATTGATTGATTTATTAACAAAGAATGGCGAGAAAGCCTAAATAGAATGAATTATTACCCTTAGAGCAACTTTCTTGAATTCGTTCATTGCTCTGAACTGCTTGAGCCTATTCAGTACTGCGTTGTCAAGAGGTTTATCTGGTGCTTCTCCATCCTCCTTGATCCATGGGTGATCTGTTTTTCACATTAGAACTAATCGTGTTGAGGCTAAAGTAAAATTAATTTTTAAACCATTAAGTCGTCGTTAAGTTCAAGTTTTTCATAGAAAGTAAGCCAGTGTTACACTTACTCAGAACTTCGTACGCTGTCAGCCTCTGTCTGGGGTCCGAATTCAACATTTTCCTTACGAGATCTTTTGCTGCAGGCGAAATGGATGGCCATGGATCGCTTGTAAAGTCTATATGACCTCGCAGAATTGCCTTGAATATTCCATTTTCGGATTCTGTCAAAAGCATGTTTTGGTTTCAGTGTCATGCAGATATACGATCGATTTTATAGTGTTTTCTAGAGGTAGCTTTATGATTGAGTGAAAGAATATAACCTGCCCAAAATGGTGGAACACCAGATAGAAGAATGTATAGCATGACACCAATACTCCAAATGTCAACTTCTGGACCATATTTCCTCTTCAAGACCTCTGGTGCAATGTAATATGCGCTTCCAACAATGTCCTTAAACAGCTCTCCTGTTAAAAGGATTCCATTGTTTAGCAGAAATCTTCCCAAACAGAAGTTCTATCAAGACGAGGCACAGGTGATCTGAGTTCTTTATCAACATTTGTTACGCAGGTTTTAAATTACAGTCATAATTATGGTTTTGTCATGATTCTTTATATTACAGATAAATGTGACTGCTATATATAATCTCAGAGATCCCAGAAATTGAATTGAATGAAAGCTGATAAGAATTGAAAGAGAAGCAGAAGAAGAGAGAAGGGTGAGATGATGATTATTGACCTTGCTTGTAAAAAACTGAGAGACCGAAATCGGTTGCCTTGAGAGGTGCATTTTCCTCCTTGCTGGCGAGAAGGAAATTTTCAGGCTTAAGATCTCTGTGAATGACTCCCATGGAATGGCAGGTGTGGACAATCTGGACGATGGTTCTCAAGAGGGAAGCTGCTGCACGTTCAGTGTAATGTCCCTTTGCAATGATGCGATCAAAAAGCTCACCCCCAGCACACAACTCCATAACCAAATGAACAGATTGCTTGTCTTCAAAAACACTGACAAGCTCCACAATGTTGGGCTGCCCTGAGAGATGGTGCATGATCTGGACCTCCCTCTTAACATCCTCAATGTCCTCCTTATTAACGAGCTTTCTCTTGGCAATGGTTTTGCAGGCATATTGCTTTCCTGTGCTCTTGTGTGTGCACAAATGTGTGACACCAAACTGGCCTCTCCCCAGCTCTTTCCCCATGCTGTAAGTACTTCTAACATCCTCCATTGGCCTTCCAAGAACAGGCCCAATGGGGGCAGGCTTGGAGTGTTTGGTGGGAGGATGATTAGGCTTAGATTGTGGTGGGGTGGTTGCCGTTCCCCCTTGGTTGTCGTTCTGTTGGTTGGTTTCTCCCTTGTTTTCAGAATCATTGGTGCCACCTGAGCAACAGTTGCCCATGGTGGAATGGAAGGGAGAACAGGAACAAAAGGGGTGGAGGGAAAAGAAAGGATGTGAGTTGATAGATATAGGTGAAGGTGGTCTGATTTGAGGGCTGAAAAATTATGTTGTATTTGTTTTCTGGAGAGAAGGTGTTAGCATGAGGGAGGGGAAGTGTCTGTTGTTGGAAAAGAGGTAAAAAAAATTGTCTAAAAAAAAGGTATGGGGAAATTTGAAAGGGGTGTTGGTGAAGAGAATTAGAGGGAGCAAATTAAGACTCTTTGGCTTGGAAATGCCTCACCTTTTTATTCAGACAATGGTGGCCAGCATTTCTCGGAACAGGTAATAATAAATATGGATTTTCTTCTGTTTTACATCTGTCTTTATAAACATTCTTTTCCCTTTTCCCTTTTCCAAGTCTCAACAAGTCTCCAACATTACAACTCTCATCACATCACTCTTTCTGTTTTTGCTTCCATTTTTACATTCTTCAACGCTTTTTACAGATAAATCTTGTCACACTCATTGTATCAAACCACCATGACATCCCTCTGCACGTATGGACTTTTTTCTTTTTTTGAAGAAAACAATATCATTATTATTAGGATAATGATATTTTGATAATATTTCTTTGAGAATATTTTAACATCATCTATCTATGTCATTCTCTGATTGGTTCAAAATTACTTCACAATAAATAATAATCATAAACATCACCGTGGACCAATAACATAATGATACGTAGATGATGTTAAAATATTGTCAAATATAGTTATCCTTATTATTATAATTATATATAGTACATAGGTGTGATATAGAAATTAACGATTATTATACGGTAATGTATGTTAAAATGTTTTTACATGTAGGTTTTTTGCATGTTAAAATGTATAACAATAGTTAAATTGGTGTATGACTATGGATTTAAGAATTGGTTTATATGATGTTTGGATAAATAAATAATTGAAATTATAATTTGTGTGATTAAAAGTTAAAAAAATAATATTTAAAATTTTGTATTGTATTAAAAAAAATAAAAGTTTGATTAAAGAATTTTGATTATTATTTTTAACGTATTTAAACAGAAGAGTTATATCATAATTGATTTAAAAAAAATTAACTAGTTTATATATTTCAATTTTTTAATGAGTTATTGTGTATTATTTATGTTTATAATAACAATAATAACATTATATATTAATATTTTGAGATGATTATTCATTATGTTTTTTAGAAGTGCGTTAACTTTTTTAAAATGTGATTATGTTATATGTTTTGCGTAATTTACAATTATTTAAGAATTATATTGTCATTTTGACTAAATTATATAAAGTTTTTAATGTAATTTGCTATGTCTATTTACTATAGTGTATCTTTCGTCTGCTTTTTTATGTGTAATTTAATAATAACAAATTAATTTATTAAGTATGTTATTTTTAAAAAAAAATTGCCACAAAATTACAAATATATATTAATCGATATATATTTGTCAATGTAGCAAAGAAAAACAAACAAAAAATAATTTTCTAAATCACAAATTTTTAATTTGATTGATTTCCAAATTCAACTGTTAGAAGTTTTTAATTGAGTCAATTTAACTCATTTTTCATTATTTGTAATTTAATTTGAGTCAACTTAACTTATTTGAGAATATTTTGTTATTTTAATTTATTTTTCATGTTTATTATAATAAAAATCATTGACTCGAGTCATTATCTCATATTTGCAAAATTAATTTATTTTTTTATCAAATATTATTATAAAGATAATAATTAAAAATTAAAGTGTAAAACTAGATCATTTTGAAAAATATTATTTAACAAGATAAATTAAAAACTTAAAAATAACAAATAATTATAATAAAAATTTGTGAAAAAAAAATTAACAAAGCCTTTTAAAATAATTATACTCATAACTATATACGTATTTTATTTTATTGTTTCAATTTTATCCTTTTAAGTTAGTTAGTATAAAAGATATAAAAAAAACTTAATTAAAAAAGCATAATCAACCACTCCTTAATACATAAATTTGTGTTCTATTTATTTTCATTTATATTTATTAAAGTAGTTTTTATTTATACTAATGTAAATACTCTATATATCCTTCTTAATAGTTTAAAAGGCTAACTATTATTGTATCATAACTTCTTTAATTATTTGACAGAGTCGTCTATATATAAGTTTTTCTTATTTTAACTCAAATTAAAAAGAACAATTTAAAGAATTATTAGTTTATAAAGTTTTATTTTTAACTTATACACATTAATTTTAAAATTTAGAAAAAAAATATTTCATATACCTTAATAAGATTCTCCAAACAGTCATAAACTCATCTCGTAATCTCGTTTTCATGTGAATTCCCTCTTCAAAACCATCCCAAATTGTTGTTTGTTAATCCCTTTCCAATTAATTATCGTTTTATTATCAACTAGCGAAAATCTAGTAAAAATACATGCATCTGTTCATTTTTTATGATAAAAAAATTATTATTATAAAATAAATTTAAATAACTTTTAAAATTTTATTGTATATAATTTGTATTTTCTTAGATAATTTTTTTATTGTAATAGTTATTTTAGGTTTTTTAAAAAATAGTTAATTTTTTTTTTTAAAAAGTCAAATTATAAAACAGTTAAAGTGAAAAAAAAAATCACTTAAAAGAATAAAATCAGTAAAATAATCACTTTGATTTAAAAAATACTTTAAAAAAAGTGTATATCAAAATAGAGATCAGAAAAACTATTTTTAGAGATCAGAAAGAAGTTGTATGAATCCATTTTCTGTCAGGAACAGAGAGGCATAGAGTATTGAAATGATTATTCAAATAACATAAACTATTCTAAGAATATGTAACCTTGAAAATTGAAAAGAAAAACATGTCCATAAAAAGAGAGTTCCAATTCCTAAAGGTAATGTGATCAGTATGTGGGTACTGATGGATCAACCTGAACAGCATAGGCATGGATTCCCCCAGAAACATTGTATACTTTCCTGAAACCCTGAAAAGTTCACAATCAACAATTCCTTCATACATTTCTTATTTTTACATGAAATGAAAAAAAAAATTAGAAATCACAATGAGTGACATCTTAAAAATCATTATAATACAATGGTAAAACCTTGCCCATTAATTTATACAAGAATGGTAATAACACAACATTTGATGCAATCATAACACACTGTGTTAAAAGTCTCACATGACCAATTTATAGTATATAAGTGATTGCAAACCTAATCTTGTGAAGTTGAGTTAGGTTTAAAGTCTATTTCTTAATACACTATTTATTGTTGGTTAAATTTATTAAAAATTACAAAACCATGAGTCAGACTCAAAATATAGTAACTTTTGGTGAATTTCCTCCCATAACTGTATCAGAGAAAAAGTGTAATTAGTGAGTTTTATCTAATGGAACAGTTAGCTAAATGAGTGTAACAGGAAAAAAGTGTATAAAACAATAACTTCATTGCAACTTGTGAAGATGAGAATTAACTCCAAAAAGTGTTAAATCTACATTCAGATTCGAATATAGGTGAGTAAAAGGTACACAAAATAGCATCTCATTTCCTTCACCTTTGATCAAGTTGAAAATTTTTATTGCATCAGTTGGAAACAGTCTAAGGAATCTCTATCTAGCAGGCACAGGTTGCATGTTTATAACTCATACACTGTAGAACTAATTTTTAGCATGGATTGGAAGTTACACTGTGATATCAACAAATAATCAGATGATGAAGCAAAATCAAACATACAAGCATGAGAAATAAAAATATTTTACCTGTGACAGCAACCATCTGGCAACCTGTAATGATCGCATGCCATGATGACACTGCATTCAGAAGAACACAAGTTATCGAACATAATCAATACAAAAAAAAATGGTAAATCAGATCCAAAGTTAATCCACTTGTGCATTGTAACTAGAGCTGTCAAAATGGGTCACAACCCACGGGCCAACCCGGTTCACCACAGATTCGGACCGGATCGGGTTTGAAAAAATTATATTTTTTTATGCGGGTCAGATTTCAATCAAGTTCATTTAAATCCTGCTCATGTGGGTTGAACCCGTGATGGGTCAGGTTGGCCCACCACCTAATTTTATTTTATTAAAATTTAATTTTAATTTTATGAAAAGATATTTATTATTTTTTTTGCTTGAAAAAATTATTTAAGTTTTCTATTTTCAAAATTAATTAAATACCCATGTTGGCAGTGAAATTTGGGATTAAAATTTGTTTAGATTTGAATTATAGAAAGTTTGTAATTTTTTTCATTTAAAAAACAATTGTAATTAAGTGAGCTAGTGAGCCAACCCATTTATTCACCATCCCCTGGTGGGTCGGGCCGGTTCGAATTATTCTAACTCGCTAATAAATGAACTGGGTTGGGTTGACTCACTAAGTAACCAACTCGTAGTGGGTCGGATCGGGTTACCTGATTTGACAACTCTAATTATAGCAACAAGTTACCTGAACAAGCAGTCAATCAAACTACAATACTTAAAAGTAAACTAAAAAAGTCTGAAAGAAAGATGAATGAATTGAAACTTAGTGTTTTCTTAAATATCTCCAATGAAAGGTCTCTAAAAATCAAACTTAGACTGCAACAAAAGCAGGAACCTATTCAAAGAATTCCAGTTTCAATTTTTGTATCAACTCACAACCACCAAACAAATTAAGGAGGAACAGGAGGCGACACAACATGAACAGATCTTTCAGAAAAGAACAACAATCAAGCCATGTAAAAAAGAAGTGATAATTAGGATTAAAGGTCTAGTTTTATGGATACCATCTAATCTTTTGGAAGAAAATCTGCACTTACCATAACGTATATATCCTTTTCAGGGTCAAGTTTTTTAGTTATTTCAGGCCCCCAGCTTCCAAATTGTCGGAGGGGAAGAACAGTAAATCCTGGCAAAGATGCTTTAGCCCTGTGCATGATGAGAATGTCATTTAAATATACATAAACTAAACCAGCAACTAGAGTAAACCACAAGCAAGAAAGGTGGATGATTCCAAAAACTACAGAACAAAGAAAAAATAAATGCACACAAGTGTAAGGGCCAGTAAATAATATCCATGAAGTAAAAAAAGTGCAGACCTCCTTGTTTCATCATCTGAGATGTCAAAAAGAGTACCAATGTTGAAATGCTATCAAAACTTTCAATTGGAGTTATATATCAGTATAGTTTCTCCCTTTTCAAGCTAATTCCCATGTTAATTTATAAACACCCACTTGGCCTCAATTTTAATTTCAATGATTTCAAAATTAATTGAAAATGAACAAAATCAAAGCATACACTTCTTCAGGCTCTCGAACGTCAATTAGCTGTGCCTCCTCCAAAAAATTGGGATCTTGAATTTTCCCATGCAGCTCATGAGGTTGAATGTCTTGAAGAATTGATTCTTCCCTGTCAGTTAGACAAAAATTACAATACATGAAAACATTCGTTGCAACTAATAACAACACCCTCCAAGCATTACTCCAGTGAGTGGTGCTGACTAATTGCATCAGACATCGCTAGTGAGCTCTATCAAAATCCTTAAGAAAATTCATAGAAATTAAAAACATCTAATCATCCAATTTAGAAGCATAAACCTGTAAATACCTTTCAGATAAAACCTGCAGCAGGTGCCATCCGAATTTGGTTTTGCACTTTACAACTTTGTTTAAAGGTGCACTGAACGCAGCCTCCTCAAATTCAGGAACCTATCAAATTTTCTCCATCAGACACCAAATTGAAATCACACAATTGTACAGTTTAAGTAAAATCAGTGGAAAAAAACATAACCAGATCACTACCCCATCTGCTTCCTTTCCAGAACCATATAGCCAAATACTTAATTCACCCCCTTTATCACCTACCCAGAGCAAGTTTATAGTAATTATATCTGTATCCTATCCTTTAAAAGTACACAAGGAAGCGAAGAAATCAACAGAAACCGCTTCCCGACAGAGCACAAAAAGGTTGCAAATTCGGGGAAACCACAAAAATAAGGTTTTAATCTAATCTCAAAAGTATACCATTTGACCCTTTTTGACCCATCCAAGCATTCCTCCTTCTTCTTTGGATGGGCAAAGTGAATGTTCCACAGCAAGATCACTCAAATCTTCGCCTGAACACACAAACAACACATAAAACAACAAGCCGTAGACGGTTAAACTGGAAACAAACACCTTCCAAAACCTAACATTGGTAGCAGAAAATAACCGAATCCCTCAGTGTCACTAACCTGAAGAGATTTTTTGCAGAAGATCCAACAGAAGCTTCTGGTCATCTTCTTTGACCAACAAATGCTGCACCAATAGTTCCCTTGGCCTACCACCTTCAGCACCACCACTCCCAGTGCCATAAGAGGCTGAAAAATCAGATTTTTTTCATGAAAAAACAGATTTTATCATGAAAAATTATATTTTTCCATGAAAAAATAGATTTTTTTCACGAAAACTTTTTTACCACACAACAAGAAAATATTGACACGTAACCAAATGCTATCAGAAACAAAATTAAGGGGAAAAACATAATGGGGTATTCAGAAAATGAGTACCTGCTGCTTTGGGAGGTACGAGGGGCACAAAGGATGAAAGAGAAATTGAAGGTGGATGGAAACGAAAGGTTCTGGAAAAAGTGGTATGTGAGAGGGTATGAATATTGAAGGATGACGAGAAGATTGAGGGAAGAAGGTAAGGTTTTGGAGTTGCTACACCCACTCTCAGCACACAAATTCCTCTCAAAATTGACATTATAGCTATTGATATTTCCTTTGCAAGACTCACTTCACATGTCACACTTCACCTTCCTATGAACACCATCTAATTTATCAAAAATATATCACTTCTCAAATAAACTTATATATTCACAAGTTATTTATTAAATAAAATTTAATTATTTTCAAAATCACACACCACCTAAGTATTAAATTATTAAATAAGTTTTATTTATTGTTCATTAATGTGGTGTAATTAATACCACCCATGTGTATTTAACATGCGTGTAATACTGTTTATTATATTTATTAAATACTGAATGTAATTTAGCTAAATCCAGTTTTACTTCATGCTGAGTGTATAATTTTAATAATTATAAAAATTTAATTGCATATTTGTTTAGTTTCTCAATGTTGAATAATTTTGCCCCATCATTAACATAATATTTAATTACTACCAAATTAATTTCACGTAATAAATTCAGTTAATCACTTCCATCAGCATATTTTAATGTCGTTTTTGTTCACTTAAAAAAATTATTTATTACACATTTTTAAAAAATTATGACTTAATTGAGAATGAATTAAGATTTTAATACATCGAAGATCTTTTACCATTTTATATGTATTTTTAACTTTCTCATTCTTCTCAATAAAAAATTATTACCTCGTACTTAAATTGTTATTACTATTAACTTGATAAAATAATAATAATCGTTTGATTATTATATGGATGAAGTAATAAAGAAAAAGATTTCCAACTCACAAATAACAAAAAATTAAAAGAAAAACAAACTAATTTAGGTCATATGCATGGTGAATTTACTCTGAAATTAAGTTCCAGTAGTTATTCTTCAAAAGGTAGGCTCTACTGAGAAGTTTTAGGAAAATGGTATATACATAATCACATATGTTCTTAGTGATCAAGAACATATTGGATTTCTCTTAGCACATCCAAATTGTCCAGCATGAACAAAATGACTTTTATTCTCTATTTACTTTTTTTTTTAGCTTACTTAAATTTATGTTAGAGATTTCGTATCAGTTAAAAATAAAATTAAATTATAATACATAAACAGGGATAAATCTTAACTTTTTGATAAAATTTATCCCGCTTATATAATAATTTAAGGTTATCTTTAACGAAGATAGATCTCAAACAATCTACAATCTAGAATATTTCTTTCTAAATTGAGCTTAGCTCATAAAAAAACACTTTCCAGCAATTACAAGAACAAGACATTCTTTTTCCTTGTTTTAGCCACCACTGAGAATTGAACATGAGTTAGTTCCTTCTGCTGTTTTACTGTGTTCAATGACATGTTAACTCATTCTAGGTGGGAGCTGAGAAGGAACCATTTGAAGGGGTCCATGCATAAATGAGTAAGCCAAAAATGAGAATGATGGCCCCTGTCATAAAACCTGCTGGAAGAGACGAGGCAACACCAAGGTATGGCAATGGCATGGTGAACACATAGATTGATATTGGAACTGCCACAACACAGAGCCACATTCTATCAATTGGGTATGCTCATAATTTTCACATTAGCATGTATTTGTAAATTGAAAAATGGAAGAAATCACAAACACATTTATGATTTTTCAGCCAATCTCTCATATATAGCTATGTTCTTCTAATACTTTCTAGGAAATTGAAAATTTTGACTGTGTGTTACATAGTAATCATTCAAGACTGTGGATGTGTATTGGTCCAGGTCCATACAATAATTTCATCAAACAGCTTGCATACCTGAAAATGTGGAAGCAAGACAAGATACAACAGCTGAAGAGATTTTGAGGAGATGAAGCAGTGCAATGTTGAAACCTATGTTTACAATAATAAACAACAGAGGCAGCAGAGGAGCACCATCACATCCTGCACCAGAAAACCCTTTCTTTCATCACCATTGTCACAAAAATAGCAAGACTAGAAAACAAGGATTTTTAAGTCTGCTCATCAAATTTGAAATTGGGAGTGAAATATTTAGGGATGAGTTTCCATGCAATTTTTCATCATTCATGCTGAAATTTTCACCCTCGTTTTTAAGTGGACATTAAACTGAGCATTAGAAGGTATGACAATATGAAAAGGAAATGCAGCTTACCATTTGATAATGTACCAACATTTAGGAAGCAGGCTGCACCATCTTTAAGGTAATTTGGTAGTTGACTGAAGGGGATGCCCCATAATTTTGACAAGAAGGGTAGAAGAAGGCATATGAATAGTGCCTATGTTAAGCATATACTCTTACATTTAGGCATCTATTTTCATTTATATTGCAAATCTAAAAGATGAATATTGCATGAAAGATTGAAGAACACTTACTTGGAAAGCAGATCCGTACGAATTGACAACAAACAAGTCCATGGAACCTCCCTGCTTCAGATAATATTGAATACTGATTAGTGTTCCATCTTAGCTTTAAATGGAACTAGTTTAGCAACATGCACATCAAATCTAATCCATCACATAAGAAACTTGACACCACTTTCAATCTACAACTTCAAAATATATAGATTTTCTTTCTTATATGGTGTTTAACTTTTTTTATTTATATTTAATGTGATATTTAGACTCGTGTTTAAATTCCCAACAACAAATATAATGTGTTTGGATTAATTCTGCCCAGTAAAGATAATGGTGATAAACCAAAAAATAGAAATAAGTGTTTATTTCTTCATCTTTACCATGAAAAAGTAATTAATTATTTCTCAGCATGAAGCTAATTCAAGCACCCTATAAGACCCTTGAAAAGCCATGATTAGTAGAAACAAATTAAAACAATTCACTACCATACATACCTTCAGTTTTTGGGTTGAGTCCAAAAAGATTGTCTCCTGCAAAAATATGAATAGTACAGTGTAACTAGAGAGAAACTTTGAAAGTTGAGAAAATGCAGCAAACATTTTAAACCATGATAACCTTAAGCACGGTGCTAGCTGCTTGGAGAAAAAACGAGATTATCATGAGAAGACTCCAAAACATACCACCTTCCTTCAATGAATTCCCTACACCAGCTCCACTACAGTAGTAAACAAAAACAAAGGTATATATAATAAGTAAGAAGCTATAAAAACTAATCATAAATTTCCTAAAGTTTTCGACCAGCAAACTTAGAGAAGCCTAATAGGTTAATATCATTAAGTCAATAATATTAAGTTGCTTAAAGACTTTCAGAATTAGTTTATTGACTAATGATCATCCATTGCTTTTACTGATACTCATAACATGAGTCACCATGGTCTACGATCCTTGATAAAATCACATGTACTTACTGACCTTGCTACAGTAACAACTACACCAATGGATACAAGAAAACATCCAAGTAGTTGGTTGACTTTATATCTTCTTCCGAGAAAAATAATTGACAGGAGTATTTGCCACACGAGAAAAGTCTGCAAGAGAATAGCTCCAATTAACTACCAGCTTTGTTTTACAATTTTCTGAACACCTAAGTACGTTCTGCATACATGCTCAGACAGAAACTGAATTGATAACATAGCCAACTTTATATACTAAAGTTCAATATATCTCAGATAATTATCTAATTCGTCAGTTCAAATTTATTTCAGCTTCCAATTTGACACTCCTGGTATGTTGGCACCAACATGGCATCACTCACTGATGGGAAGATTTTCACTTCATTTTGAAATTTATAGTTTTCATTTAGGCATAATGAAAAGGGTTATTTTAGAAGATTTGAGTTAGTATTGCCTTTACTCAAAAACAATCAAGCATATATAATAGTAACAGGAATTAAGAATTAACTGCTGATTCATTTTACCTGAGATAAAATTGGAATGGATGCCCCAGATAGAATTGCTGGTACAAGAAAGAGCACAAAAAATACCCAAATTCAGAATCTGGCATACTTTATACTATGAATATCAGAGCTGTCACAAAAAAAAACTCTTTTGAAAAAGAACAGTTGAAAATGTGATTCAGAAGCTGAGAAAGGGTACAAAGTTACCTCCTGCAGCCATTCCAGTGGCTGCAGCAAGAGCCTCCAATAGACCAACAACAACAAATGGAGCCTTTGGCGCATCTAACATTTCATCAGTCACCATGCCCGCATGATGTCGAATATACAAAACGCCAAAGTACACTATTACATATCTGAAATAAACAATGAACAATATCAAACATTCAGTGCTTGTTTTGGTCATGTTTCCAAATCAATTCCATCTGAAACAAAATTATATTATTTTTGGTTTAATTGAAATGATCTTACAAATGTAAAGTTATTCAATTATAAACTAACTCATGCAGTATGAAGTTTAGTTTTTGAAATAAAAGCATACTTACTGAAGTCTTTTGTTGAATAATAGTATAAAAGTTATGCTTCATAAAGTTAATAACATTTATTTAAAAACTAATTATCTTTTAAATTTTATTTTGAATACTTTCAGAGTTGTTTACCTTTGAACTACTTAGGAACCATTCCCAGACAAAAAAATGAGAAATAATAACTGTTGGAATGTCCGATCTATATTAAAGTGTCTATTTATTGTTAATATGATACAGTTTTTTTTATTAATTATAAACATAAAAGTATCTCATCATCTATATTTTTTATAATTGTCTTTCATTTTTTTTTTCAATTTTATTCTCTTAATTACTACTTTTTTAAATTAATATAATTATTTTTTAATTTTATCATTTTAGTAACTACTTTTTTCAATTAAAATAATTACATAATAATTAAAAATATTTATAAAAAAAGTATTTATTCTTTTATAATTTTAATTGCTATTTTTTAAAAATTTAAATAATTACTCATAATATTATCTATGCAATATTACTTATAATATTTTTTTTATTTTAATTATAAAATTTATTTTATCTATGATTATATCTATAACTAAATATATATTTTTTTTCTTTTTTAACTTTATTTTTTTTAATTATTAATTTTAAAATTTAAATAATTTTTTAGATATTTAAAACATGATTCACACATGCTGTCTCTATGTTTATGCTAATAAGTAGAATATGGTTATTAATAATATATTTCAATTAATTTGTTTTCCTATTTTTTTCTTTTAAAGGTAAAGTACCCGAAAGTGGCAAGTTGAGCAAGGAAGAAAGGATACTGCTTCAACGGAACCAAAGCCAGCTTATACAAAACCCGGTTCCCCACACCCAGCACCACCGTGGTGGCGGCCGCTGCCGCCACTTCCGCCGCCCGCTTACCAATCCCCTCCACCGATTCCCTTCCACCATCTGCCGCCACCTTCCGATCCTCCACCGCATAGGAGCAAGCCCCCACCTTCTCCTCCCTCCCTCCGGAGGCGAATGTCAACCACGCGCCGCCTCCCACGGTGGCCCCCGCCGCCACCAACCGCATTGGCCTCCTGACGTAGCAACCGTAACGCAGCCGGCTTATCCCAGCGGGGAGCTGTAACTGAGCCCGACCGACCGATGCGGCGGCGCCGGCGGCGGATAACCGCCGGCATAGTGAAGCCATGATTGTGTCGCAAAACAATCAGAACTGAGAACTGAATATAATGAAGCGATCAAAACAGGAAATTTAGTTTTGGTTGGAGAAATTGAGGAATCAATGGAACAACATCAGTTTGAGTATCTACTAACGAATTTGAAGTTGTGTATGCCACAACCCGACCTTGTCTTTGATTTAACATTATTGCTAAGTCACATCAATGTCGATATTCTTATAATACTCACCACAAATAGCATTTGTACTTTTCTACCTTTATTTAATCACATTTTTCTTCCGTATTTTATATTAAAGGTATATTTTTTAACGATGTAAGTTAGTTTTTTAGTTGATCTTTCATGAAATATTAAATATATTACAATTACATATCATAGAGAATATATAATACTGAGGATGCATTTTAAATTTCAGAGGAAATATTATGACTTTATCTTGACTTAATTTAATTTTTCAACTGTATTAATCAAATATGTGATTGAATTTTCATAATTATTTTTTTGACCAAAATAAAAATGCTATAAAATAATTCTCTTTTATAAAAAAAAATGTATTGAGTGACGTGATGAAGTTGAAGACTTTGTTGTGGAGGAGAAAGTGCTAAGGTATTTGTAATCATAGCATGGTTATTGTATTGTAGTTATTGAGAATTCTATATCCAAAATCTTTGGTCATATTCTTTTGGAAATCATTGTTCCTTCTTTTGTATTGTGACACACTACGGCAATTATTTAATTTAATTCTTTATACTTAAGGGATTCCAATTTGAAACTGACTTCTTCTTCTCATTAAGTTGGAGAATGCATGAATGAAGTAATATTCTAAAAGAAATCTGGTCTTGTTGAATGATTCCATAGGAATGGTTCATGTTGCAATGACTTTACAAACTTTTACGTTTTTAAACAATAAATTATTTAAAGAAATAATTGCACAGAATTTTCTTGTAATAGTTTTTCTAAAGTGCCCATATAAACAAATAAGTATATATTTTTTTAAGAAAAACATTTGTTTTTCAATATTAAGTTGGTATCATTTTTAAATTATGTTCGGCGACTTTATTTAAAAAATAAAAGAAAAACTAATTATCTTTAATTTAATAAGTTTATCAATCATTTATAAGTTAAATATATTTTTTTATCATTAATTTATTATAAAAATTGTATTTTATGCTTAAATTAAACCATAAGCTATTTTTCTATTGAAACTTTGTGATGTAAAGCATATTTTTTCAACAAACCACCTCTAAAGTACTTTTTCGTGTCAAATAGAATTTTAAAATGAATGTTATACTATAGTGTGAAATTTTGTTTATCACAAGAAAAACACTTCATATCATATTTGTTAGAGAATACGTTTTACATAATTTTTACAAAACTCATAAATAAAATAGTTTATATTGAAAAAAAAAAGTATTTTAAGATTAGTATAACTTTATAAAATTAGACAAATTGATTTTATTTATAGTTGAAACTTTTAATTTAACACATTATTCTCACACATTTCAAATGTGAAATTATATATTAACGAAAGGTGAAACAACAAATCTAATGAATAAATAATTTTTTTAAAAATTAATTATATTTCGGTGGATTTACCTAACTATAAGTAGTTTGATGTGATACTTTTACTATTATAGATTGTATTCATAATATAAACTAACTAGAGTTTGAAGAATTAGAATTTATACTTTAGTTTAAAGATAAAGCACAAGTTATTTATAATAATTTAAAGACGAAAAATACATTTATTTCATAATCTATTAATTAAAATAACCAAAAAGAAAAACTATTGTTTTATAAAGTAAAATAACCATCACAAAATCTACTTGTTTTATAAGTTTTTTAACATAGACACATACAAATTCACGTTGTTTTTTTATTAAACAAATAACTTTAAAAAATTTGAAAACTTTATAAACAACAACAAAATTTACTTTCAAATCTTCTCAATTTCTCTTAATCATTCTCCTTCAAATCCATTCTAGTGAACAAAATCTTGTTTTAAGTTTAAAAAAAAGAAGATTCACTTATTATGTGTTTGTGAATTTTCGTTTTCTATAATATAAAACTCTCGCCAAATAAACAATTTAATTAAAAATATAATAAACTATGAGTAGAGAAACTTAAATTGAACAATTAACATTTTTTATAGGATTAACACCATAAATTTACATGAACAAAAAACCTTGTCAAAACTAATAATATAAATTATGGATAATAATACTTTGACAATATTTTTTTGATAACATTTTAATATTATCTACGTGTCATTTTGTGATTAGTCCAGGTTAGTGTTTATGATTATAATTATTAACTGTGAAGTAATTTTGAACCAATTACATAATAACACGTAAATTTATTAAAATGTTGTCAAAATATCATTATCATGAACAAATATTTTTAATCCTATTATTATTACTCTAATTTGACTTTGCCGTATAGTGTGACTTTTTTACTATGTAGTACTTTCGCACTTTGTTGACACTTTTTTTTGTTCTTTTCCAAAAGTCGATCTTCTCATTCTAATATCAGACACAATAGCCAATTTTTTTTTACTCATGAGACATAAAATAGTATAAGTAATCAAATACAACTTCAATTTCTTAAATACATGAATATGAAAGTTCTTTTTGTGGATTATTTTATTCTATTTTTTAACATACGGCACTACGTGCGCACCAAAATTCTATGATGTGATATGTTATTTGCATCACAAAATGCTTCTATGCACTTTATGGAAAAAGGAAAAGAGAAGCTTTCGGCGCAGATATTCTTTTTTTTTCTTTCTAAGAAATCATATATTACAAATAGGTTTAAACCCTTTTTTGTTCCTAAGTTAAGTTCTGATGTTCAGTTTAGTCATCGCTTTTAAAAATGTCAACCTTTAGTCCTATGATATGAAAAATGTATCAAATCAGTCGTATTTGTTAATAAATCACAAGTTTTTCATTAAGTGATTTGTTGTTCATAACACATTCCGTTAAAAAATCACAAAATATTGGATACCTAGGTATGAAAACTTGTGATTTATTGTTCATTAAGTGGTGTCATGAGAACTGATTTGATACATTTTTTATATGATAAAAGCGAGGACTAAACTGAACATCAAAACTTAACTTAGTTACAAAAAAGGATTTAAACCTTACAAATACACCACACAAAACAAAAAATATTTTTATTTTGGAAAATTATTATTTTAATTTAATGTTATTTATTTTATTGTGTCGTATAAATAAAAATATTAAATAAAAAAATTATAAACTTTTGTTAATATCACAGATTTAATTCAACATATTTTCTACTTCTAAATACCAAACCATATTCCAAAACAGCCACCCTAAATACTCCAATCAATTCCAATTCCCAAACATAAAATGTAATATACATCAGATTTTAATAAAATAAACATTCAACAACGTACCTATACATATAGATAATAATTCATCGTACCAAATTCAAATTTCAGAACATTTCAAACAAACAACACTGATTAAAATATTTACAACTTCAAAAAGTAATAATTAACTTTTCTTAACAGATAAAAACCTCAAATAACTCTAATGGTTCGAAAACTCATGCCTTAACTCAAATAGCTGTAAAGATACGTATAGATTAAAAAATTATAATCATTTATAATTTTTTAACTATGAATAATATTATTTATGTCATATTACTTATAATATTTTGTATTTTAATTCTAAAATTTATTTTATCTATGACTATATGTATAATTAAATATATTTTTCTTTTTTTTAATTATTACTTTTAAAATTTAAATAATTGTTTAAATATTTAAAACATGATACACATACTGTCTCTATGTTTATGCTAATAAGAAGATTATGGTTATTAATAATATATTTCAATTAATTTATTTTCCTTTTTATTTTTTAAAGGTAAAGTACCCGAAGGTGGCAAGTTGAGCAAGGAAGAAAAGATACTGCTTCAACGAAACCAAAGCCAGCTTATACAAAACCCAGTCCCACACCCAGCACCACCGTGGTGGCAGCCGCTGCCGCCACCTTCCGATCCTCCACCGCATAGGAGCAAGTCCCCACCTCTACAGTATTTTTCTTGTATCAAATGCAATGTGATATTATATTTATCACAGGAAAAACACTTCATATGATATTGGTTAGAGAACATATATTTTACATAAACTTTACAAAACTAATAAATGAAATAGTTTATGCTGAAAACAATATTTTAAGTTTAATATAATTTTATAAAATCCAACTTATAAAATAAAATTTACACTTTTATTAAATTGATTTTATTTATAATTGAAACTTTTAATACGTGGCACTTAAGTATATCATTTGTAAAACTATAAGAACGATCAAACCATAAATCTAATAAATAACAAACATTTTAATTTAAAGATAAACTCTAATTAATTTGGCTCACAAAATTAACCTAAAAGTAGTTTGATGTGATAATTTAACTACTATAAATTGTATTCATAATATAAACTAATTAGAGTTTAATTAGAATTTATAATTTAGTTTAAAGATAAAACACAACTATTTATAATAATTTAACCACAAAAAAATATATATTTATTTCATAATTTATTAATTAAAATGAAAAAAAATATTGTTTTATAAAGTAAAATAATCAACCTAAAAATATACTTGTTTTATTGAATAAGTTTTTTAAAATAGACACGTACAAATTCACCTTTTTTTTATTAAACAAATAACTTTAAAAAAATTTGAAAACTTCATAAAGACTTATTTTAAGTTTAGAAAGAAAGAAGATTCACTTATTATGTGCTTGCGAGTCTCACCAATTAAACAATTATAATTAAAAATATAATTAACATGTTCTAGAAAACCATGTTAATTAATTTGTGTAATTGACGTAATAATACATTTATCTTAAATTATGTAAAATTAAATTATAAAATAAAAAGTGTATAAAATTTATTATATTAATATGCTATCATATATTTAAGAAAAATGATAGTATTCTAAATATTTTCAATATCACGTTATACAAAATAATAGTAACTTATATAAAGGGTCAGTTTGTTATAAATTTAAAGAGTGATTCTAATGAATATTAGTTTCGGGAAAAGTTGAAGCTTCTGTGTAATTTATAATCATAAACCAAAAAATAGTTACTTTTATAATGGTCTATTAAAAAAATCTTTCCAACAAAGAATTTTATTTCAGTTCTTTTTAATAGTTAAGTTAAGTGGATTATATCAATAAATTTAATATTATTTATATGTACTAGTTTCAGGTTAGATATATTATTTTTATTTTATATTTATTTTTTAATTTTTAATTAATTAATTATTATTTTATTATTTTTATTCTGGGTTTAGTCGTATTTCTTTCCTTATAAATAAATAAATTATTAAACTTTTTATTGTATTATTATATATCAATACTTTCCTTTTTGATCTATTCTTGTATCCTCTTTCACAGGTGACTTGAATAATTGATATATTCTTTCCTTAATTATTGTATACCTTAATTATTGTATGTTGGTTATGTATATTCTATATATTGTACGCGATTACTTTTTCAAGATCAATAAAACACATTTGTTACAATTCTTACCTATACGATTTATATGCACTAATTTTAAAAAAGTATTAGATATATTATTTTTTATCCTATATTTATTTTTTAATTGTAGTTAATTTATTATTATTTTATTACTTGTATTTCCATTATAAATAAATGATTAATCTTATATCATACACCAACACTTTCCTTTTGATCCATTCTTTTATCCTTTTCCGCAAGTGTTTTGTATGGTTTCCAATTCTTTAATTATGTTTTTGAACTATTTTCTTTTGTTTTCTCATTGCGTCTATCGTTTATGGATATTAACCTATTTGCTCTCAAGTATGTATCATTCTTGAATTGAATTTTGTGCATCTCGTTTTATTTCTCAGTGCTAGAATCTTTCTTGTGTCTTTCTCGCATTTTGTATGTTCCTTAATATTTAACTTTCCGATTGTTGTGTATAGTCAGTGTTTAGGCAAAGAAAGTATGAATCAGTAGAGGAAGGAGGTATCAGAGAAAGTGAATGGTATTCTCATTAAGAAAAAGATATGTAACTACATATCTATGACATTGAGCTTTATTAAAAACGAGATGAATACTCAAAATATCTCGTATACTGAAACAAACTATTGAAAATTATGAAACTATATATCTATGGCATTCAGCCTTATTCCATACCAGATGATCCATAGAAGTACTTGGTGATGGCCAACAATATAACCACCGTTTCATTGCTGAACTTAGACAATGTTAACCATGAGTTGGCTATCGCGATCAACAGTTCGGCTAGATGAGACAAATCATTCTCGAATCTCTTCAACCAATGAAGGAAGAAATCTAAAACTACCTTAACAGCGACTCTTATCTTCTTTAAGATGCCTCCGGCTGCCACTGGTACTCCGGCTGCTGCCAGTACTCCGACTGCTAATTCCACTTGTATGTTCTCTGGTGTCACGTTATCTGGTTCTGTGATTGCTATTGCTTTCACCTTCTTCTTTGGTTCTACGATTGCGTTCACATTTTTTATTGTAGCTACTAATTTCACTCACTTTGGTGTTCCTGGTACTCGTGCTTCCGCCATTCTTTCTTAAGAAGAAGAAAAAGAGAAGAATAAAAAAAAAGTAAGGCGCAAATGAATTTATAAAAAAATTCAAATTGTATAAATCTGTGCCAATTATTAAATATATATATATATATATATATATATATATATATATATATATATATATATATCTTTTAACTGGTTTCTAAAAGCACTTTGATGAGAAGCTGAACGATACACACATTTAACTCGTTTACATTTAAATTATATATTTAAATTTTTATAATAAAAAAAAATGTCGTAAACATGAAAACTTATACTCCCATGCACACCTGGTTTACATGATTAAGTTATTATGTTACTTTGTTAATGACTTTGGTATTGTATTAGTGAATATCTACTTTGTAATAGTTAAGTCACATTAACTATATCATTAACAAGTTTGATACTGATAGGAAATAATATATTTGATTATAGTTTACCTTATTTAGTTTCTGCATAATTGATTCTGTCTTGAATAATTGATATATTATTTCCTTAATTATTGTACGTTAATTATTGTACGCTGGTTATGTACATTCTATATATTGTACGCTGGTTTTAATTATGTTTTTGAACTGTTTTCTTTTGTTTTCTCATTGTGTCTATCGTTTATGGATATTAACGTATTCGCTCTCAAGTACGTATTATTCTTGAATATAATTTTGTGCATCTCGTTTTGTTTCTCCTAGAATCGTTCTTGTGTCTTTCTCCCATTTTGTATGTTTCTTAATATTTAACTTTCCGGTTGTTGTGTATAGTCAGTGTTTAGGCAAAGAAAGTATGAATCAGTAGAGGAAGGAGGTATCACAGAAAGTGAATGGTATTCTCATTAAGAAAAAGATATGAAACTAAATATCTATGACATTCAGCCTTATTAAAAACCAGATGAATACTCAAAATATCTCGTATACTGAAACAAACTATTGAAAATTATGAAACTATATATCTATGGCATTTAACCTTATTCCATACCAGATGATCCATAGAAGTACTTGATGATGGCTAACAATATAACCACAGTTTCCTTGCTGAACTTAGACAATGTTAACCATGAGTTGGCTATCGCAATCAACAATTTGGCTAGATGAGGCAAATCATTCTCGAAGCTCTTCAACCAATGAAGTAAGAAATCTAAAACTACATTAACAATGACTCTTATCTTCTATAAGATGCCTCCGGCTGCCACTGGTACTCCGGCTGCCACTACTCCGGCTGCGAGTACTCTGACTGCTAATTCCACTGGTACGTTCTCTGGTGTCACGTTATCCGGTTTTGTGATTGCTATTGCTTTCACGTTCTTCTTTGGTGCTACGATTGCGCTCACATTCTTTATTGCAGCTACTAATCTCACCCACTTTGGTGCTCCTGGTACTCGTGCTTCGAAGAAGAAGCACTTTGGTTAGAAGTTGAACGATGCACACATTTAACTCGTTTACATTTAAATTATATATTTAAATTTTTATAATAAAAAAATGTCGTAAGCATGAAAACTTATACTCCCATGCACACCTGGTTTGCATGATTAAGTTATTTTGTTACTTTGTTAACGACTTTGGTATTGGATTAGTGAATATCTACTTTGTAACAGTTAAGTCACATTAATTATATCATTAACAACTTTGATACGATTTATATGCACTAATTTTAAAAAAGTATTAGATATATTATTTTTTATCCTATATTTATTTTTTAATTGTAGTTATTTTATTATTATTTTATTACTTGTCTTTCCATTATAAATAAAGGATTAATCTTATATCATACACCAACACTTTCTTTTTTTTATCCATTCTTCTATCGTCTTCTGTAGGTGACTCGTAGGTGACTCGTAGGTGACTTCTATAGTTTCCAATTCTTTAATTATATTTTTGAACTATTTTCTTTTGTTTTCTCGTTGCGTCTATTGTTTATGGATATTAACTTATTCGCTCTTAAGTATGTATATCATTCTTGAATTGAATTTTGTGGATGTGGTTTTGTTTCTCAATGTTAGATCGTTGTTCTGTGTTTCTTGCATTTTGAAATACTATAAATATATTTAATTCTATTATTTAATATATGAAACAATTTACTTTTATTTCATCTCGATAATTTTACTCATTCTTTCTATTCAAATTTAACATAGTGAAAATAAGATTTTTTTTTTTCTGTGTAGAAAAATATTATGATCTCGAATTTCCAAAGATAAATTACTTTAATATACGTGAAATCAATGTTGGGTGTCATGAACTTTTGATTAAATGAATTAATTTATCTGAATTTGAATGAAAGAAAATCTTTAATATAGATTATTTTAGAAACTAATTTCACAGAAGAATATTCAATCAATCAATGTTGATGATAAATAAGAAAATAAAATATATTCAGAAAAAAAGTAAGAAAAATAATTGACAGAAAGACTATGATTTTCTTTTTATTTTATTCCATTAGAAACATTGGTTAATCATTTATATTTCATAATTGATTAATATGCAGACTAAAAAAGTTATGATTATGATTAGTCTTTAGGATCACTAATAGGAAAGTAAGTAGAAAAAGAAGCTGGATGACACATGAAAATGAAATAGAAACTAATTTACTCTATAAGAAAATTTGATTGAATGATGTTGAAGATATCATTACTGTATCACATAGGTACTTTCTGATTGTTAAAGAGATTACTTAAGGTAAAGAGATGACTTAAGTTAAAAATCATACCTGAGACCTTTTATTTATAATAGTTGTAATGGGTTTTTACTTTTTATGGGTCTGATGACGACCCAACCACGCCTTAACCTCCATTAGGAGCTTTAATGAGCTATTATCGTTTATATCTAACCATGTGGTCAGTCGGGGTTGTTGCCCGGTGATTGATCTGAGAAGAGTACTTCGGTCTAGATAGTCGGTTTGGAAAGAACTATTCGACCTGGGTGGTTGGTCGATCAACTTTAGACGATCGTTCGGTACCAAATGGTCGGTCAGCCTTAAGAAGAGTCTTACGGTACAATGTGTATAAATTTTTTTTATATTAACAATTTTTTTTACGTTTCATTATTTTAAAACATGCATTATTATCTTTAGTATTCTATATTTTGTAGATTCTTGCGTACCACATATTGTTAAATGAATCGTTAATACTTCTTATCTCATTTTAGTCAAGCAGGTTGGTTCGTGATGCCATCCTCGAGTAATTGAAGTTTAATTTGCACAGAACTCAATAAACACAAGAAATATGCTAATAAAAAAAGATGTGATATGGAATTCCAGTCAGGTGATTCAATTTTGGTGAAGTTGCAATCACACAAACAACATTCCTTGACTTAAAAAAAGAAAAAAAAATAAAAATCAGAAGTTGGGATAGCGGTATTTCGGTCCCTTTACTATTACCGAAAGAATTGGCAAGAATGCTTAGAAACTTCAATTACCTTCTATTACTCACAACCACCATGTGCTTCATGTATTATAGTAAAAACTATGTCAGAAAGCCTTTACCTATATTTGACAAGGAAGTACCACCTTTCATTCAACCCTATGCGATTTTGAAGTCTAGAGTTCTTATACCAATGCTACTTAGGAAGATCAATCTCTCTTTGTGGAGGCTTTTCTGACTCTCAACCTTAACGGCAAGATTCATCTTATTGAAGGGAAAATTGTAAAGTTTGAAATTTACCTTAAAAGGAGAATGTTTGGTTAACATTTTTTTACAATTTTCATATAATAATTTATGATGGATCTGTTTCAAATATACAAACTAATAAAACAGTAATATATAATTTATTGTAAAAAATACAAACTAATAAAAAAAGTAACACATAATCTATTATAAAAAAAATTGTTAACGTGTCATAGTCTAAAAATGTGTTTTTAACAATTTTTTTTTACAAATGCATATAATTTTTTTTTCCTTCACACCCACACATTTTTCCATCTTCATTTATAAAGACATACTTTTACAATATTTTATTTAAATCTCCGTCCTTTATAAATTAAAAAACCATTTCAATTATTATAATTAAATGTTGATTTATTGGAAACATAAAATTTGGTGTTGGAAATTGATTTCATTTTTATGACATTTTTTTTAAGTGATATCATTTAGAGAGTGACGTGGCAACAGCTGGAAGTAAGACGTAGCTGAGAAATAAAATATTATTAAGCTTAAACATTAATCATCAACAATATGATTAAATAAATTTTGGAAATATTAGAAAAATATCAGGAAAGTAATTTCATTTAATTTTGAATGGTAAAAAACAGAGGGAAACAAATTAAAACGGCAATTTTAAAATACAAAGACAATAATTAAATTCCAATCAGAAAGCAGAAGGCAGTGATGATGGTAAAAGCAAAAAGTCAAGAAGAAAGGGACACTTCATGAACAGAAGTGGAAGAAGAAGAGAATAGAAAAGAAGAGGGTTTGGTGTTGTGTTGTGTTAGCGGTTTTTGATTGATTCACCGATCGGAACCGAATGGGGATCCTGTACGCGCTGGTAGGTCGCGGATCGGTGGTGCTGGCGGAGTACAGCGGCACCACCACCAACGCCAGCGCAATCGCGCGGCAGATTCTCGAGAAGATCCCAGGCAATAACGACACGCACGTTTCCTACTCTCAGGATCGCTACATCTTCCACGTTAAACGCACCGATGGACTCACTGTTCTCTGCATGGCTGACGACACTGCCGGCAGTGCGTTTTCCGATCTGTTCACTACTCCTTCTGTAAAACCTAAATCCATCACTTACTCGCTTTTAATGTTTTGAATTCTTTCCTTGTAGGGAGACTTCCTTTCGCGTTTCTCGAGGATATTCATCAGAAGTTCGTGCGGACTTACGGGCGAGCCGTTCACTCCGCGCAGCCTTACGGAATGAACGAGGAGTTCTCTAGGGTTTTGAATCAGCAGATGGAGTATTACTCCAGCGATCCTAACGCCGATAGGATCAATCGGCTCAAAGGTGAAATGTCTCAGGTGTGGTGGTTTTTCTCTTTGTTTTTTTTTTTTTTTGAGTAATTGAAAATTTAGAACTTATTGTTTGGCGAGTGTGTGGCTAAACAACCCTGTCAATGGTAATCAGTGAGTTAATAGCTTGTACGATTACATTTTTGCATCAATTCCGCATCATTTCATCCTTGTTTAGTAATTCAACAATGCCCAAGTTAAATGAGCATGATATTGGAACATTAAATTTATAATTAATGGAAATACATCTAATAATGATTAGTGAGCAGCGTTTCTATTTGATATATGTTCCAAGACAGTGCTGCACTGACCTGCTCTTTGACTTTTACATTTTATACTTTGGTCTATTTTGGATAAGCTTCTATATGAACACTTATTAGAGAATAAACTGAAAAATAAAATTTATCGAACTTCTCCTATTAAGTTAAAATCCTGTTATGTCCTATAGTTCTGGGAGAAGTTTTGATAAGAAGGCTTCTGAAAAAGTGAAGGTCTATAAGACTAAAGTTAGTTTTAACTTTTTAATTTATAAGAGAAGCTGGATTTATTTACCTCTTTATTTCTTTTCCCTTATGTATTTGTTGAGAAGTTTTTCTGAGTCGAGCCTTATTTGTTGTTCATTTGGTTGTTTTGCTCTCAATGTGTGTGTTCTCTTTTTTTCTTTTGGGTTCTTTAACAGGTACGAAATGTCATGATAGAAAATATTGACAAAGTTTTAGATCGAGGTGATCGGTTGGAGTTGCTGGTGGATAAAACTGCTAATATGCAAGGAAATACATTTCGCTTCAGGAAGCAAGCTCGCCGCTTCAGAAGCACCGTGTGGTGGAGAAATGTCAAGCTCACGTATGTTCTCTATCTAAAACTCACTTATGTTAGCTGAACCTGCAACGAAAAACTGCAGTCTTTTGAATGAATCTGAAACCTCATCTCCATTCTTTTTGTATAATTTCTTGCATGATCACTTGATTTTCCTCAATGCTGATATTATATATATTATACGCACACACACACACACTAGAATTTCAGAGGACTATGATTGAAACCACCTGGGCTTAAACTTTGGTTGAAACTTGAAGTGTTGGTAATTCTAAATGTGCTAAAGTAATTTTCTTGGTAGAAATAATTTCACTTGTAAAAGTATAAAATAAGAAAAAGTATTAGAGAAAGGAAGAGGTAAAATTGAAAAAGGTTGGAGGGTAAGAAATCCTCAACAAAGACCAAAGAGGAGGAAAACCAGAGACAAATGGAAGCTCCTAAAAACTAGTCAAAGTAGGAGAGTTGTGTAGTCTCCTTGCATCTGCAACACCGATACACTTGAAGAGGTTAAAATGATTTTATCTCATAAAATTGTAGAGGTGAGAATACAATCTTGGAGATGTGGGGTTTCTTATCAAACCCAGAAATTCGCATAAACAATGCATTGCCACAACATTTTTATGTTCCTTCTTCTTATCAAACCTTTCAAAGTGGAATGTATAGAAATCGATCCAGTGAACTAGAAGACACCCATGCCTCACCAAAATTATCTAAAAGTTCCTTTTATGTGGCGGACTTCAAAGTTAGATCTAGCTTCTTCGGTGTCTGAAAATCACACTTTCTAATAAAAACACTAGTACCAGTATAAACCTATGGTTACTAATTTGAACACGTTCTAATTATTTCAATGGTTCAAAATTAATTTTATCATAATCATTTCTAGGCAACTTTATGACAAATGGGCCCTTGGTTGAACACATTTAAGGGGAAGGGCCATGCGGGGATGTCTAATTTGCAACATATAAGGTTTCCAAGAAACCCAAAAATAGGGTTATCATTAAGGTTCCGTGTTCTCATATGATATAAAATTATAATTGCCAAGCTATATTTGCATGACAAATCCGCCTACATTCGATTGATTTTTATGTTATTGATAGTGCAACATCTTTCTAAATATAATAAAAATTAAAGTTTTTGTGTGTTGAGAGTTCCATAAAGTAAAATATGAATTCACCTCTACTAGATTTAGGATGTTTTCAAATAGTTGGAACCAAACTGTTTCCTTTGTAAAACCTCGTCATAACATCATTAATCAATCTTTAACTACAGTCAGAGGATTCTCTGTTTTTCGGTCTTACTGACTAAACAGTTGTATGTTTGCAGGATTGCACTTATTCTCATCCTACTTGTAATAGTTTATGTTGTGCTGGCTTTTGTTTGCCATGGGCCCGCGCTACCATCTTGCTTTTAGTGAAGGATTGGCAAGTGAATTCTATGTGTGCCTCCTTGTGGTCTTCAACTTGCAGACGTCACTTCTTTTTTATCTGCCTTTGATTTGCAGATTCCATTTCTTCAACTATATTACTGGGTTGTCCACTTTTCTGCTAGTGAATTTCTTGCCATAGATTGAAGTGTTCTTTTCTTTTTCATATAAAGTTTGAGGGGCATAAAACTTATATCGTTTATTGTATTCTCATACCAGCCCAAAGATTTTAGTTGATGTATAGTGTTGCAGCTTGAGGGTGTCATGAATGTTCTCTTGTTCAAGACGGGCAAGGGTAAGTCTTAAATTCCATTTGTTTTTTCATAGCTCAGTGAACCGGTATTGTGAACTTCTCGGCCCTTGTTCTCTTTGTCAGCTTAATGTGTATATTTCTTTCAATTTATCCATGTTCTCCTGTTTCTAACCTTCTTGCTAAACCTTAAGATTGCACAAGTTGCTATAAATTAATTTTGAAGAAAAAGGTATGTAAAGGTGGACCATGGAACAACTGCTCCATCTTAGCCATATTTTTGAGCTGTAAGAGACCATCTCTGACGTTTGTTATATTGACAGCACGTTTGGATCTGTCTGTCTAGCCAGAAAGCTAATGAACGCCAGTGGAAGAAAGCAACGGTGTGAAGTAATTCACGCGTCACTTTTTTACCATTAACGGACAACTATTTTGGCGGTACAAAATACTCATTCTTCCTAGCGACTCTTGTTACCAAGAAAATATTCTTTTAAAATTCTTATATTTTCTGAAAATTATCTGAACTGTTTTCTAAGTTATTAAATTATCTATTTGGAAAGATGAAATTGAAGTATATGCATATTTTGAAATTAATCTTTTCTAATGATTTATTTTGGATAATTTAACAATAAGTTTTATTGTTTTGAAAAATACAACAATATCATAAAGCCAATCCAAACCAAATTATAGAAATTCATTTACTTTTATTTATATTTTTTTACATTAAACTATTGTTAACTAAAAGAAACAAGAAAATAAACAAAATTATAGAATGAAAATGCACATCGTACGCTTTATCAAATACACGATTGATGAAAAAAGATTATTGTCCCAATGAAAAACAAAAAGCTTATCAATTAGTCTACCATTAAATCCAAGAATCATGCACTTGTTAATATTACACCATTTAAATTTGAATAATTTACATTTGTTTGTTTCTCGATGATATTTTCTCTACTTACCAGTCCACCATTAATCAATGTTATTTAGGTTACACAGATAAGGTCTTTCGTACAAAGATAAATCATCATATCATTCATCAACATGTTTTTACCAGAGTTCTTCATTTTATTTTTCGTTGATACTCTTAATCAACTAGTTGATCTTTCTATCAAATCATTCAGTAATATAAGATGATCGTCTTATTTAACATTAATAATCTATTCGATGCATAAATAATATATGATTACTTTATCTTATTATCCTATTGTATCGATATCATTTTAATTTTACCCGAGATGCTGACTTAGAAGATAATAAAACATGTATGAAACAAATGTTTGTATACATAGAAAGAGGGAAAAGTTATTTTTCATCTAACATTTTATTTTTGTTTTATCAAAATGGTTCCAGAAAAAAAGACAATTCATATTTGACCGTTAGTTAATAAAAGAAAGAAAAAAGACGGTGTAATTTTTAAAGTTGTTTTTGAAAATAATGTGTTTGAGTTTTTAAGAAAAATATTAAAATTTAAATATAATAGGTACATTTCTCTAAGTTCTTTACTTCAATAAAAAAACATTTAAAATTTATAAATTGTGGGGCTTAAGTAAAACTCAAACAGAGTTTGGATTCAGTTAATTGAAAAAATTGCAGCAATAAGAGACAAAACATAAAAACTTCCAATACTTGTTTTGTAATTTTTGTTGAAGTGAAAGAGGGGACATTTCCACAAACACCCCCACCCCCACATGTGAATAGGTTTCCAACTGAAGACAACCACAACTTAGCCACTTACTTTCTCACAGTACTTGTTTTTTTCTCTGTGGTCACATATATATACATTGAATCTTCATCATGCTGGTTCAAAAATCATGAGCAAGTGCTAGGGGATTTTATTTCAATTACTGCTTCCTTTGGAATGAAATTGCCAATCTCACAATCATACCTGAATGAGGCATGATCCAGTTGTAACATTGTAATCAACAAGCTAGTTAGAAGTTGTATTAGTGAAGCCTCAATCACTCAACAAATGGCTCAGACAGCACAGTTAACTCATCATCCATGACTCCTATGCCTTGAAAATTTTCAAATGATACTTTTTTCCTGTGCTCTTAGTAGAAGAGTTCATCATTCTGGCAGTGATGGCAAAAGTACTTCTCCACAATCTGTATAAACTGCACTCATAACTTCATGCACCTTAAAAAGGTACATTTGATACTAAAAATCCACTTTCAATATGTATCAATATTACATCAAACACATTGATAAAGAAGTTGATTTTGTACCTCTCATCATGCAGACATAAAACTTCCCTTTTTGCTCCTAGATTTTTTGCCACGTTTACCTCAATTACTGATGTCACACACATCCCATCACGGACCACATTATGCATCTTCACATGCCATTGTCCTTCATCTCAATGCATTACAAGACAAGATTATTTTTTCTTCTCCATCCCCACATCAACATGCATAGCTCCTTCCTATATCAAATGGCTTAACCATTGACACCACCACCCCACATAACACCGACCCCACTGCATAATCTTCCCTACTGATTTTCTGATCTTCAGAAATAAGCTACATTAGCATTAAGAGTTAACTAAAGTAATTATACTTTCATTCTTTCTCTTCATTTTTAGTGGCTTTAAAATCCCTTAATCTGTTCAACTGTTCAATGCTATATATCTTTCATTCATCCACATTGTGGAGCAAGACCATGCTTCCTCTTCAAACAAGAAATGTGATTGAATTTCTTTGGCCCTCCATTGAAGTACATGTCTCTGCAAGTTCTTACACCGAGGGCATATAACATGATATTTGTATCAGAAAGTTATGAATACATTTCTGTACTGACATAAGGATAAGATAAATATGCCATAAGGATAAGGTAAATAGTACAAGTTAGAAGGCAGGATACATACACAACTAGTTGTACTTCTTTGAAAATTATAAACTTAACATAAAAGTTCAAAGAGCTCATGTTTTAAAAGGCAGTGCGAGTTATTGTGAAATGTGAAAATTTATCAACTTTTTATTGGTATTTAGATACTGGTATTCCCATCTGTCACATTATGTTAGAGTCAAGGGTTGAAAAATGAAATTGTAAAACACGGTTAGCCAGGAATATCAAAAATATCCAACACAAATACAGCTACTATTTTGAAATCTGCATGATGAACCACAGATCAATTCATGTGGAATGGATACTGGTATACACATGACTGAGATACTGTTGGGTCAGTGAGAAACAAGTTTGTTTGTACTTATTTTTCATGCATCAAAAGTAATCAGAACAAAAGCATGTGCAATAGAGAAGACATAAATTATACGTATAAAGTGGAATGCAATACATAGCAGAAACATAACATACGGAATGCAGTCCACAGATACACAGTTTATCAATTTTTATATTACTGTCATCACAAAAACTCTTGTTTTTTTTTTTTTGAAAGTGATGAGAAATAAGATACATGGCATTAGTTTTTGGCAACCCCTGAAAGGGAAAGAATAATAAATAGTGTGAAGATCAAGCTTAAAGAAGAATGTTCTTTTTGCTTTGTGAGTAATGATATGAAGTTTTTGATAAGGGTAAGGAGAGGAAGAAGCAAAGAATCTACCATCTCCATGAAAACTCTCATATGATGATGGTTCCAAGCAATGATGGTGAGAAGCAGTTGAAAGTACCAAGGAATGCTAAAATAGGAAACCACAACGAAGTTTTGAATCCTTGAGTTTATTTGAAGATAGACATTGCAATGCAAGTATATGAAAATTTGAGTAAACATACAGTATCATAGAAGGTGATATTTTGACTTTTCAGATAAAGTAATTCATCATGCTTGAGATTATGTTTTCTTCCTCTTCCTTTGGAGTTTTCAAACTGAATATTTTTGGTGTTGCCTCAATCATCCTTTTCTTATGAGCTTTCTTTCAAAATGGGTCACATTTGGTGTAAGTTTTAAGTGACATTATTGTTTATTAGACAGTGGTCGTCAGAGGAATCAAAGTTATATATATATATATATATATATATATATATATATATATATATATATATATATATATATATGAACATATTTTTAGTGACCTGATAGGATTTAATCAAAATAAAATTAGTATTACTTTCTTGGTGTAGGTTGACAGGGCTACTAAATATTAAGAAATGAGCTTATGTACAAAAAAACAAAAAATATCATTAGGATAGTTTCTAATCATGACTTAGATATCATATTAAGAAGTTGGAAGTCTAACTCAATCTCACAAAATCGGTTTGTAAGGTGAGGATTGCACCCGACTTATATATTATTGATTTGGTCTTATCTTTAGTCGATGTGAAACTTCCAATACTAAAAATAATAATTTCTTGATAAACTAAATGCAAAAACATTAGTGATTAAAATTCAATATTGGATGGGAATTATAAGAAGAGAAAAACAAGTTAATTGGATCTATTTAGCAATTTGTATGGCTATGGCTAAGTGGTTGACACTGATAAAGTGTAAAATAGACATGAAAGATGAGGTTGGGAAAAAGGATAGCTCCAATATCTGAGTTATCTCTCTCTTTGGAAACTCTTCTTATTGTACTCTATGCACAAGGAATCATGATCAAGCCAACACAAGTTGACCTAGTTGATAAAGATTGAACTCATTATGCACCAAGTTATGTTTTGTTACATGTTGAAAATTCAAATGTAAATCTAAGTTATATGTTTGACAAATACAAAAAAATTAAACACTTTAAAATATAAGTGACTTATGATTTATAAAGGGTTTGATTTAAGATTTTTAATTGAAAGTAACGTTAATTCTTACATTAATTTGATTAGTACAGAGTCTCACTAATAAATTAGTTTGCCACTGGGTGATCAACAAGCTTTGCAAATACTATTTTTAAATTAAACATTCGTATATTTTTTTATAAAGCATTTAACAAAATACTTTTTTTTTTAAATTATAACATGTTTCCCCTCATTTTAACTTTATGCCTTTTTGCTCTTTTTAACTTTCATAGCCTCTCCCTCCCTAATTTATGTCATTGCTAAGTTTGGCCAAAAAATTCACTTATTAAAAGGACTACCACTTCATGCTTCCTTTACTTTAGAACAAAAATGTGTAACTGCTTTTGTTGCTGTTCCTAGTAACACTCAATCAAATTCAGATGTTTGGGGAACTTTTTTTTCTTTGATTTTATAAGAAAAAAAAATAATGTGTTTTTAAAGTAAGGTATGTAGTTAAATTTTAGTAAGAAAACATTTTGTCTATAAAAGTAAGTTGGTTTGATGCATATAAAAATGAATAGGAAAAAATATCTGAAGCATTTTTTGGACCAGCATGTCCATGAGGTAGAGATGATGGTGTAGGAATGTGACACCAAAAAAGGTACCCAAAAGACAAAGCCTACTAAGTCTAACCTCTTTCATTCACTTATTCTTTCATCATTTCATTGTTCTAACCGAAGCAGACAAATTCTCCAGAACACCACTTCACCTGCTACCTCCATAACCAGTCACCCCTCTACAACGTATTTGGTTTCAGTAAAAGGATATTCGATTCTAGTTGCACACTTCTATACTTAGCGTATTAGGTTCTAGGTGTTTTGTATTTTGTTCCACGGTATAATTTTATATTACTTTTATTACTAACGATGTCCGAGTAATCTTTATTTTATACACATTAAACCATTTTTATATTTGTCTCGATGAAATCTTATACTATTTTTTATAAGTTTTATTTTCAAACTCATCCTCAGTTACTTCCAAATCTCTTAAAAAAAACAACAATTAAATTACTTTTAAATTTCCTCAAATTCATTCACTTTCTCTTTCAAATCTATTATTCAATGCAAACATAACCTAAAAGGTGTCTCCAATGATAAATGGAAGAATAAATATTGGTTTAAACCCTTTTTTGATTCTTAAGTTAAGTTCTGATCTTCAGTTTAGTCTCTGGTTTTAAAAATGTTAACCTTTAGTCCCTATGATATGAAAAATGTATTAAATTAGTCCTCATGACAGCACTTAATGAACAATAAATCACAAGTTTTCATACCTAGGTATCCAATATTTTGTGATTTGTTAACAGAAGATGTTATGAACAACAAATCACTTAATAAAAAACTTAATAAAAAACTTGTGATTTGTTAACGAATATGAATGATTTGATACATTTTTTATATCATAGAAACTAAAGGTTGACATTTTTAACTCAGGGATAAAAAAGGAGTTAAAACCATAAAGATTTAAACTCTCTTATATTTTGATTTTTAATTGATTTGAAACTATTAAATATGATACAAGTCACTCTATATATTATTTTATAAATTTTTAAATAAAAATATATTAAAATTTAGAACATCCACAATTTCCATTTACATCTATATTTAACCTATAAAATAACTACGTATAATATGAATATTTGCAGTGGTTCTGTTTATTGCAGTGTAAGCAAAGGTTCAATTAATGGGCCAATTTAACTTTGCAACCTCTTTCATAATTCATAATGAAAAAGACCACAGAAATACAAATAAAGAAGGGTAGATGACACTAATACAAAGCCATAATTATGACTATGTGCTCTTTCTTTTTCATCCCTTTTTCATCCTTTTTTTTCCTTTTCTATAAAAGAAAAAAACTTGTGCAACTGCTTTTTGTATGAATGCCTCACTGGCATCTTGATTAAGAAAACCGTATCCATTTGTATGGTTAAAAATTGTTTCTGCAGAAAAGAAATTGAAATCAGATAATAAACTTTTCGGTTAAACATTATTTTATTCTTTATCTATGAAAAATATAATTATTCTTTTTCGAAACTTTGACTTAATTTAATTCTTTAATTTTATAAACGAGTCAATATAATCTTTTTAACCCTGTTAAGTTTATTTAATATATTAATATAACATTTCAGTAAATATATATTGAAATTATACATTTATTCAGGAGTTATAAGTAACAATATGAAAAAACAGTAGAAATAAGGCTAAGTATACAATACAAAATACTCATAAGAGTTGAAACTGTACAATAATTAAAAATCTAATACAATTTACATATTTAGACCGAAGGATCACGATATTTCAAAAAATATACCAAACAGTTTTATAAAAATACTTAAAAGTTAAAGAGTAAAAACATATTTATATCTAAACTTTTATGATCATCCTCTCTGTGTATACTCACTTTTCGAGTTGAATTTTGAAATGCTAAATCAATTCTGGTGCTGTTAATATATATTTTCTTAAGAAAAAACAAAGAGACTTCACGTGCAAACATTTCATTTCTTATTATTGTGTTTAAAATAACATGGCACCCTTAATCATGATATGTTTGATCTTAAATATTTTAATCAATATTAGGTGACCTCTATGTCTTCAAACTATTGGTTGCTCAAGGAAAATTTGTGGTTTGAATTTCCTAATTTTACAATTAAGCATTTATTTTAATGTGAATTGACTCCAAACATGCATTAATTATCATAAAACATTGATGTTAAACATATATTGAATTACCAAGTACAATTCCATTTCATCATAAACCTCATTTTCCCCCTTTTAAACAAAACTAATACAAAAAGAAAATCATTTGTTGTAGGTTTCCATGATAGGGGTTAGAGGTTCATGTGCTCAACAGAAGAGGCAATCACATCCCAAACTAGTTTTTCATTTATTGGAAATTTTGCACATTATTTATTTATTTTTAAATCATACATACACATAAATTTGTGTTTTTAATTTATGTTTTATTTATTTTTTATTATTTTGAATAGATGTTTTGAATTGATAGTGATATAACTGAAATTACCTTCAATATTATTAGATAGAAATTAAAGTGCAAGTTATAACCATTTTTAGAAATTCAACTAAACTAGTTTAGTTTACATATATAGAAGTATCTATTTCTATGTTGGTTTCAGATGTTGTTACTAACACATGCATGTGAAGAGAATCGTGTCAAAATTAGAAAGAAAAAGTAAAAAATAGTATGAGTAATTTCTATTTACACACAAAGATTTTCATAAATAATCCAAAGTAACAAAATTGACCATCTGGCTATTTCTTTTAATTAATCTTAATAAAAACTCTATATTCAAAACCTCAAACTTTAATTAAAAGAGTTAAACATTCCAAATTAAGAAAATGAATTTTTATTGTAAAATTTACAAATGACACTTTTGTTTTATCTATGCAAACTAAAAAATATTTATGTGAAAGTTTTTAATTGGTAGAAAATGGTACAAACAAAATTTAAGGAAGTAAGTGTATTTTGAATTAGAAAGAGCATCCAAAACCAAAATCCAACCATCCAAATAAGACCATTATTTATATGTTTAGGTAACATTCATAATTTACAAGCACTCACTCTGGTATGTTGCTGACGTGGCAAAGTTTCATTGGACAGTTACCTGACAAGACTTAAACTTGACTATATCGGACCCAATGCCCTTACCCTCTCTCCCTCTCTTTCTCTCTCTACCCCTTCTTTCTCTCTCTACCTTCCCAAGCACACTCAGACACCAGAAGTAGGTGAAAAGCAAGGAACCCTTGTCTTAAGAATTTTCACATTACCGCACAACCACTGTTGCTTCCTCTTCCCACCTAATCTCCCCAGAAAGTGCGAGAAAATCGCCGAGAAAGTGACGGAAAATTGAGCTCCGGAAGGGGAGAGTTCTTGCCCCTTTTGTGGTTCATGTGGGGATAGAATCAAGTTGGAATTTTTTAACCCTAGGCGCTGAAAGGTTGGGACTTTTCGGTCAGATCTCAGAGATTTTGGTGGGTTTGCTGTTGGGGTTGGAACTCACTGGGGATCCTCTGATGGGTTGACTCAACAGGGAACTGTGATTGGTTTTGTGGGGGTTTTCAAATGTTGAGAGATTGACAACTTAGTTTGATTTTCTTTTTGGGGTTGATGGGGTGTTTGGGGTTTTGAAGTTAGTGGCAATGCTGGTTGTTCAGTGATACTGCGTTTGTGTGGAAATGTCTGCTTCTTTAGCGGCTTTTGAGCGTCCGAGACCTGGTGCTTCTAATACGGTATGCTTTGCTCTGGAGCGGCAGAGATTATTTTGAATTTTTGTTGCAAAATATTGTTTTGAGTCCAATGCAGACTTTAGGTAATGAAAAATTGAGTTTGAGATAAAGGTCCTGATTTGTTGACTGAACTGGGACACGTTTGGTTTGGCCCTTATTTGTGTTAGTTTCTTTGGCAATGTTGGGGATGGAAGTGGGATTTGGCCTCGGTGATTTCTTTTTCTCTTAGAGAATTGAGGAGGGAATGTTTGCAGAGTGTATTTTTGCTTGGTCCCAGTTAAAATTAGGACTTTGATTTCATAGCAGTGTTACGTTACTTTAATTGAAATTTCCTCAATATAATTGGCTTTCTTTTAGTTTCGTTTGAATTTTTGTTTGTGTTTATAGTTTTGTGGCAACGAAAGGGACTTATTTGGGCAATGTGATTGATAATTGCTGACATGTTGGAGGCTAAGATTATTGCCTCAGATTTCATATATATATATATATATATATATATATAATATCTGTTTATTCTTTTGTTAAACTAAAGAAGGGGTTTAACAGTCTGGAGGACGATAGTATACACGTAACAGATGGACGAGTGAGAAAAATGTAAATAAAAATTATTGAGCATTTTAGCCCATTAATTAGAACTGATTGACTCACCTGTTTGCTGAACTACATTGTCAAAATGAAGAAATGGCAGTGAAACATATATGGTAGTTGACAAATCCGAAGAAGCTATGATAAATGGGATACTAATTTTTGTAACTGTTTTCGTTGTACAGATTTTTTGTACAATTTTACCCTTACTCAACATTTTGATAAATGTGCTTCTATATATCTGTTTTTATTTTTATTTTGGTAAGTGTGATTTTAGTGGGTAAGAAAAAGGTGGACACACAAGTACTAATGCGCCTGTGTTTCCACTGTTTAACTACAATCTTGATATCCCCTGTCCATAAATAGGATGATGTTAGTATTTATTTTCCCAAGTATTGAGTTGGATTTGGAGGCAGGGTGTTATGTATTTTGGTCAAACTTGTTTTATTTCAGTTAAGTTAGTCAGAACATACCTTGTGGTTCCTAACTGATGTTTCTATTCGGCAGGTTTTTAAGAGTGGGCCGCTTTTCATATCTTCAAAAGGTTGGTAATCTTTGTCTCCCCACATCATACATTTTCTTGTTTATTTTCTTATTTTCTCGACAGTATAGATATTTGGGTAGGTTCTAGTAAGAACTGAGGAAAATCAGTAATAAAACTGATTGAATTTGTAGAACTTCGAGGCTCTGCACCTGCAAATGTACATTGGCCTCAATCCTGACACAAAGTGACTGTATATCCCTTCCTCAAAACACCCCTTCTTATTTTTAGGAAAAATAACTTTACCAAGCATCTCACATTACCAACTGTACCCACTAAAATAACTAACAGATAGGTAATCACTAACCTAATGTTTTGAACTACTAATGCGAAGTATCTGACACATCTGTTCTCCATGGTTTTGCATTTGTTATCTCTGAATAAATCAATGGTATAGGAATTTACCAGTGTTATCCCATTTTGATATTCTGTAGGAATAGGTTGGAAGTCTTGGAAGAAGCGGTGGTTTATACTCACACGCACGTCACTGGTTTTCTTCAAAAATGATCCTGTTAGTATCTCTTAAATCTTTCTCGTTCTACTTTTGGTATCTTTTGTCTTCTTTTTCCTCTGTTGTTTTGTTTGATTCAACTCTCAATTAAGCAGATATGGTTGAAGAGCATGACAAAAATTAATATGTTGATTGATTAAGCTTTCTTGGTAGATGAACTAATGGGTATTTTTGTTGATACACTTTGTGCTGATTTGATTGTTTTTTTGTAAAATGGCATTATATTTACTGTACATTTCTTATTGGAGAATGGAGAGTAAGTTATGTGACTTAGACAACAGAGGATTGGATAATACTAGAAAAGTCTTTACCTATTGGTGCTGATGTCTTTTACTCAAATATTTGAGAGTTACTTCTGTTGTCTTTATTTATAATTTTATCATTACTTTGATTGATCGTGCAGACTGCCCTTCCACAGAGAGGGGGTGAAGTAAACCTGACATTGGGAGGTATAGACTTAAACAATTCAGGGAGGTACGTTTGACACATTGATGATATGTAGTTGTCAATTTTGATGTTGAATCTGTGTAAAAATTGTGAATTTTATTTTCCAGTGTTGTTGTTAGAGAAGACAAAAAGCTTCTTACAGTATTATTTCCAGATGGAAGGGATGGGCGAGCATTTACCCTTAAGGTGTTTTATTTTTTATATTTTTAAGAAAATGAGAATAAAATTCACTTGTACAACTTCTAAATGCATTATTAATTGTTGGGCCATATAAACCCTGATTGTTTTTTCAAATATCAGGCTGAGACATCAGAAGACCTGTTTGAATGGAAGACAGCCCTTGAACAAGCGCTTGCACAGGCACCAAATGCTGCCCTTGTTATGGGACACAATGGGATTTTTCGGAGTGATGCTAGTGATTCTATTGAAGGGTCTTTCCATCAATGTATCTGCTCATTATTTATTAAATGTTATTTATTTATTTAATGTTTATTAGCTTATATTATTTATATGTCAATTCTGCTGTTGTTTCTGTATGATTATGCTTGCTTTTTTTTATTTAATTTTCAAGATTTTATTAATAGGATTGTGCAGATTTTTGTCATCCATGTTATTTTTTCATCTTATTGAAAAAAATCTGCCCTCATTTTCACCATATTTTTTGCGGTGTTTCCAGGGAGGGACAAGCGCCCAATTAAGTCTCTGGTCGTTGGAAGACCAATTCTGCTAGCTCTAGAAGATATTGATGGAGGTCCATCTTTCCTTGAGAAAGCTCTTCGGTTTCTAGAGAAGTATGGTAAGTTATGGTCTTTTACTACATCCGCGTTTCATTTCACATCCTTCCATGTGTCTGACTGTGTAAGGGAAAAGAAAAATGTTGAATGCATTAAACAAGGTCTACCTTATTCTTCAGTGACGAGTCCTACTGATTGTTCCATTTTTAATTTGCAGGAGTTAAAGTTGAAGGAATACTGCGGCAGTCTGCAGATGTTGAGGAAGTAGATAGGAGAGTTCAAGAATACGAACAAGGTACACACAGTTTTCTTAAAAACCCTGGCATTCTTTTCATTTGAAGATGGTGGGTCGTTGGTACAGATAGCATTATAATAAAGTTAACTGGCTTCAACAAAGCAGCTAGCAGAGAAAAAAATTGGAAGAAAGGAAATCTAACTTTCATATATCCCAGTTATCCAAATTGACAAAATGAACTAACCAAGCATAGCGTACCTCTTCAAGTTATGTTGTTCTGCGTAGTTTTCCTTGCCATCCAATTTAAAAGCTATAACTTAGTAAGTATGGAGTCATTTTTAGTATCAGCTGCCCTTGATATTGGACTGATATTATGACTATTTTCTTGGTTTAACCCTTCTGCTGGTGAGAGATAGTTAATGACTTCAGGCTTAAACACTTGGACTAATCTATGGATTTATGTGCTGATGGATGCCACTTATGAATGCCCTATTTTTTATTGATATTTCCAGGCAAGACTGAATTTGGTCCTGAGGAGGATGCTCATGTTGTTGGTGACTGTGTTAAGGTATTTATTCTAGCTTCTTTTTAATAATTCATTATTAATGAATATACATATTTGAAAATAGAAGTAAATAAACTATATGTGGAGCATACATACTAGATCTCGATCAAAAAGTCGTCAATCTAATATTAAAGTTTCCTACAAACATTAGGAAAGGCGATGCTATCTAACCCACACATCATTCAACTCTGGGAAATAAAAATTATGGACATCGTTATGCAGAAGAAGTTTAAGAATTCTACAAACTTCTCCCCTGTTAATTTTACCATCTAGAAGTAGAAAGAAGTTTACACATTGGAGTAAGATAAGAAACCTCCTTAAACGTAGCAGCAATTGAGTGTAAAACAAAGCAAAAGTTGACAATGGCATTAGCTATAAGTGTAGAAGAGTGCAGTCCCTCTGCATGTCTACCGAGTAAAAATCAGGAAAGAGACTGTATGCTGAACAGGGAAGAAAAGGCATAAAAGTGAGTTCAATTTTGATAAGATTTCTATTATCAGACTATAATGTTCTTTCAAGCAGTCTTTGAAAAACCAACTCTACTTACTTAGTTGACGTCATAATAGGAGTGTCGAGAATCAGGAATAAATATTATATATTTGACGTGTTGTGATTTGACAGGATTTCATTTCCAGTTTACAAGAAACTGAGCTAATAATGTACAGTTAGAACAATTACTCAATATAAGCTAGTGCGTAGTGCCATTCAGACAGGTTTTTAACATGACTTGTCTCTGATTTTATTATTTGACGGCTATTAAAGAGCACACTAACAAGAACTGCTAGAGGACCAACCTATAGGGCTGTCGTGTGCTTCTAACTAAAAGAAACTGCATCAGCAATTAGTAAACCAAATATGCCTGAATGACATGAGCAGAGTTAGTGAATTCTAATTCATTATTGTGATGCCTTAGCACTCATTTTTATTAAAAAAAAAAAAACTCCCTTTTATCAACTCATTGTGTATTAGATACTAGTCTATATACTAAATGTGGCTTACTTTGTAAAATTAATTAATACCGGAACCTCCACATTTTTTCATAGTTTCCCTGTGCTTATAATTAAGACTTAAAGGCCATAAAACCAATCATGCATTCTTTCATCGGCCTAAGAGATTAATAGAAGCCTCATTTGAAAGCAGCTGTGATTTTGCTACAATCAATCTGATTAATATGGATCCTGTGTTTTTAAAATGTTCTGTTGGAATGTTGGATTGTGCATTTTATTTAATGACAGTCCACTGGGTGTATTTACAGCATGTTCTGAGGGAGCTTCCCTCCTCTCCAGTTCCTGCCTCATGCTGCACTGCTTTGTTGGAGGCTTATAGTAAGTTGAGCTCTATGTTTATGCTCCATATAACCATATGCTTCTGGCAGTAGGTGGTTTGTGTTCTTTTGAAATGATGCATATTTCTCTATATACTTTTTGCCTCTTTTTTTTTTTTTTTTTAATTTTATTTTTGTATGTTTTTTTATCAGAGGATTTTAATAAAGAATCCTTTATTCAGATAATCTAGATTTGGTTATACATATAATGAAAATTATTGAACAACTGGACATATTTTAAATGTCTTTTCGAGGTAAATAACTTAGCAACAACTATCCTCACTGATACTTTAAATATTTTATACCCTTCCTCCATAATTTCCTATTATAGGTGAATGAAATTACATTATTCTCTGCTGCCTGCTTTTTTCGTATGGAATATGTTTGAACTTTGAAAATATATTGATTTAAAAAAACAACTGTCATTGTTAAAGATTTTCTGTGAAATAGAGACGTGCATGTAGATGAAATCTTTAGTGAAGTTTCTGTAGTGTTTTATTCCATTCATGTGATATAGATAATTTTTTATTGTGAAAGCACCATAAAATGAGCAAAAGGTGCCTCCCATGGATTAGTTTTTGCTATAAATGTTTTGGTAAAAACATGAAGACCAAATGCATGTTTGGTGCAGTTACTATTCATAGAAGTCCAATTTGATTCTTACCCATTTTCCCGTTTTTATAAATTTGCATGGATCATGTATGGAATAAGCTAAACTGCCTATGTTCATCTATCTAATGGTTTTGCTATTTTCCTTCATGAATATCATTCGGTTATTTTGTTTCTTTTCTTGGGTTCTTTAGGTGCAATCTATGCTTAAGTTAATTGTTACTGTTTTCATTTTGCAAGAAATTGATCGTAAGGAAGCTAGGATTAATGCAATGCGATGTGCTATATTGGAGACTTTTCCTGAGCCAAATCGCCGATTGTTACAAAGGTGCTCTCTCTCTCTCTCTCTCTCCTCTTAACTGGCTACTGTACAGTCTACTCACGGTCACACCCACATACTCTTTCCTTCATTCACTGTATGTCATCCTCATATTGTAGAATTATTGAAAACATATACTTAAAACTGTTAACTGGGTTTTCTTGATCGCAATTTGGTTTGCTTTTGTAAATTATAAGAATAAGAATATAAGAATCTGTTTGTTTTGGGAGAGTCTATATTTTGTTGTTCAGGTTTATGCGGTCTTAGAAAACAACCTCTTATAGATACAATAAAATGAAGATTTCAAAACTTTTGTTACACTATCTTGATCTGACAAACTAAACTCAAGCTCACCTCAACCTTTTATAGATACAATAAAATGAAGATTTCAAAACTTTTGTTACACTATCTTTATCTGACAAACTAAACTCAAGCTCACCTCAGTTTTTGTGAAATTTTTGTTATTTGATGGAAATCCGACATCTATTAAAGATAAGGCCAATTTAGAATATATATGTGGGTGCAAACTCTATCTTATAAGTCAGTTTTGTAGAATTGAATGAGACTTAAAGTTCATTTCTTAACATGTTATCAAAGCTATGAGTTAAAGTCTATGTTAGCGAGATTTGTGTTTGTTGGACATATCATTCCACCCGTTATCGAATCACCTATTAATGTTTAGTTTCATGTATGAGATGTATATAAATCGACGTGAGGGAGATGTGTTGGAAGTCCAAATCGACTAGAGATAAGGCCAATTTAGAATATATACGTAGGTGTAAACCTTACCTTACAAACTGATTTTGTAAGTCGAGTCAGACTTAAAATCCATTTCTTAACATTATCTATATAATATTCGGTGATGAAGAATACCCTGTTACAGTTATTATGTCTATGTGCAGTAGCTAATAGCTATGTTTCACTAACAAAACAAATATCATAAATTTTGCAGAATTCTGAAGATGATGCACACAATTGGTTCTCATTCTCAAGAGAATAGGATGACTCAATCTGCTGTTGCTGCTTGCATGGCACCCTTGCTTTTACGACCTCTGCTAGCTGGAGAGTGTGAGCTGGAGGATGAATTTGATGTCAGTGGTGATAGTTCAGCTCAGCTTCTTGCCGCCGCCAATGCTGCTAATAATGCTCAAGCCATTATTACCACTTTGTTGGAGGAGTATGAGAATATATTTGATGTGAGAAACTCTCAATCAACATGTATTTTTTTGATTAATTGTTTCCTGGTTTGTGTATGCTTCCAATTAGGAACAGTAACTTCTAGTGGCTGCATATATGTTTTATTTAGCTTCGAGGTATCCTAATTACTCGCAGGCTCAGCTTTTCTTTTTGTTCTTATATGAGCTTCATTTGTCTGTATCAAACATGCGAAACGTTCTATAAGAGTTTTCTGTGGAACTGGTCAATCAAGTTAACTCTTTGTATAAACTTTGATCTTTTGATTGTATGCTCAGCTAAAATGGTTTTACCTCTTCTAGTATAGGTTGTTCCTATAATGTAGCTAAAATTAAATGTCCAAGTGTTTATTTTCATGCCATGTTTGAGCAATGCAACCTGATTTTTGTGGGCTGTTTCAGGAAGAAAATATACAGAGATGTTCCATGTCAGCAGATTCTCGGGTTGAAAACAGTGGGAGTGAAGATTCAACTGATGATGATAATATAGATGTGAAAGAAAATGGTTACCATGATGCAGAGAATGAAGTTGATCAGGAGACAGATGAAGATGCTGATCGTGTTCAGAGTGGAAAATTGAGTGAAAGTAGTGGTTATGCTGGCAGTGATCTTTATGATTATAAGGTTACTTCCTCTGTTCTTTTGTGTCTGACTTTTTTTTATCAAACCTGAAATGAAATGCTCTTTGCTACATAAAACTACCTGAGTAAGAAAACCTGTACAGACTGTGTCGTTGTTAGCCTGAAAGATTCATTAGCTTCACATAACAGTTAGATCATGGAATTTTGTGGTTAAGTGTCATTCATACCCTTGTTCATCCTTCTGTTTTGGTAAGAGGGGAAGGATCTTCCTTCACTTGAGCATAATTTTGATTCTGTGCCATATCTTTTTAGTTGAAGATTAATCGACCACGAGTTTGTTCTTATATTTTTCCCAATATTACTCTTTAGAGTAAACTAGGAAGGGAATGACATTTCACTACAAATATTTACAAGCCAATGGGTGAGTCAATAAATATGTTCGGCCTGACAGCTTTGGATTTAGTTGTTGCATTTTTGTACGTGCAAGGGAATTAAACATTTTCATGATATAGCCATATAGGAGAGATCTCTTTAATAAACCTAAAACATCTAAGGTATGTTGGTAATTTACTGTTTAGCCATAGTCAGTCCCAAGATTGAGTGGAAGAGAATGGTTGTGTTTGGTTGATAAAACTTGTTGAAACCCCAAACGTGAATCACTCAATAGGATATTCTTGGTACTTAAGTTGTTTCTTCGAAGTAATGTTTTGTATGACTCAAGTACACTTTTAATTGAGCTAGAGTCAGTACATTGACCCTCAAAAGTGGTGAAATGAGTGAAGGGTCCTATCATTTTTCTGGACCTAAGGAAGCTATTTTAGGTATGTCTAATTAGTTTTGGTTCTTAGAATATTGGTTTCTTATTAGGTAAAGTCTTTGGTGTTGGTAGGCACCATGATTTGAAGCAGGATTAACATTACGGAAGTTCATTAAGGCATACAGTTTGAAGAGAAAGCTCAGAAGGTAGATGTTACAGGATTTATACCTTTGGTAGACTAGGAAAGTAAGAGGTAAGAACAACATGCATATAATAGTAAAAATTTATGATAGCATTCCTGTTGAGGTTTGCAAATGTGTATGAGAACAGGTTATCGTTTGCCTTACTACATTCCTGAGAATGGAGGCGCATTTCATGTACAAGGGAGGTAATTTACGATTCATATTATGACATTATGGGAAAAGGTGTTTGAGCATAGACTAAGAGAAAGGACTAGGATTGTGGAGAATTAGTTGGGTTCATGTCAGAAATGTTTTCATCAAAATCTATTTATCTTCTACAGGGGTTTAATGGTAAGGTACTGAGGCAAAAAAAGAAACTTGTTTTATTTTTATTGACTTGGAAAAAGCATGTAATCAAGGGCAAGAGAAGTTTTATGTGGCTTTAAAAAAGAAAGATATTCATGTGATGTGTCCAAGTTATACAAGGCATGTATAATGTGATAATTGACTGTCTGAGATTTCCAGGAGGTGAGATCAAGACACACACACTTGTGTGTGTGTGTGTGTGTGTGTGTGAGGTTGCCCCTAAATGCATGTTTTTTTGCAAATGGTATAATTTGACATTAAGGGTTTGTAGATGGAAAGTCATTGGAATCATAGGGTTTTCACTTGAGCTGGAGTAACACAAATTATGAATTGCAATTTAGTAAGAAATGAGACGCAAATGACAGGGTTCAAAATAATATGGAAAATTAGTCATACCATTGGTTTGAGGTTTAGGTATACAGGATTAATATTTCAAATGTGGTCCACATGATACTAGTTATGTGGCTAAAATGAAGAAAATCATCTAGGGTCATTTGTTATTTCAAAACATCTGCCAAACTCGGTGAGAATTTTTATCATTTAATACGATTTGCTATACTTTATGTTATTGAAGGTTAGGCTATAATGGCACTAGAGAAAACGGTGAAAATAACGTATATGAGTACGTTACGATTAATTTTATGTTCAGGTCCACAAAATAAGATACAATATGCAATAATTGTATACTTTAAGATATCGGTGTGATTCATCAGGAAAAATGCCAGATGATTGGTCAAGGTGGTTTGGGCATTGGCAAAAGAGTTCATTGAATGCCACTGGTGATGTTTTGGTGAATAATATCCAAGAATTTGGTTTTAAACCAGTTCAATGACATTTTGTGATCCATGTAACTAACTTCACCTAGTGAGATAAAGCTACTTATGTTGCTACTGTTCCCTTATGTGGAAATTTTATCAGGCTAGGGAAAGGGACTTTATTTTGAATAATCATCTGCTGTGATTAACAATGTTGTTTTCTTTTCCCCCTATCCTCTTAAATTCTTCTTTGTGTTCCTGCAGGCATTTGGAGGTGATGACTCTGATGTTGGATCATCCAGTAGTAACCATGTTAAGACAGAAAATGCTAATCTAAATGCTGTTCCAGATACCCCACTGACTGAGGATCAAAACAAGCAAAGAAAGGGCAGTGAAAACCCAGTTGATGATAATGATCCTTCAAATTTGTTGCCTTCCACTGAATCTTATCGATCTATGGGTGAGATTTTATCTTCTGTGGTTGAATCAGGAGCTGTGAAGCAAACTGGTAAAGCAAGTAGTGCTAGTTTCAGTTCTAAGCGGTCAGCATTCTGGGGAAGGAGCAATGTGAGTTTTTATTTTTGACCATTTACTCCCTAACAAATTTGTCAGAGATCTAAGTTGGTATACAGTGGGAGTTTATTACAGGAATAACAATTACACTAACAACCATTTGTAAGATAATGAGAAATTTATGTGACAAAATATACTTGCAATAAGCTAGCGACTAAATTGTGCAGACGTAATATGTTAGCAGTGGATGTACTTAAATTTTATTATGAGGGGAAAAATTTTCTTCCCAGTTTTTGCAGTTTTTATTTTTTTAATAATTTTTAAGGTAAATACATGACATCTGATAATTTGTTATGATTTAAGCAGCCAAGGAAGACACCATCAGTGGAGTCAGTTGATTCTTCCGGAGAAGAGGAGTAAGATACTAGATTTGACTTTGTTTTTCGTTGTATAGTAGTGTGTTCTCTTGGGTTATGTTTCTTGTTAAAATTTGGAGTTATTCTTTGATCCCTTTTCATGGCTGTTTTGGACGTGTTAGACAATGGGTTGGCAATTTCATCAGCTTTAACAGCCTTGTTTTGTTGGCTCCTTGCGTCATGTGATTTCTATTTTATTCCTTGAAAGCAAATGACTATAATGGTATTGGTGTCTGTAGGCTTGCTATTCAGAGGCTAGAGATTGCAAAAAATGATTTGCAACACAGAATTGCAAAGGAGGTAGATTTCTTGTGCTTACTTATTTTATGCCAAAACATATAATGAGAACTTTTTAACGGAATTGGTCCTGTTTTCATTTTAGGCTAGAGGCAATGCAATTTTACAAGCAAGCTTAGAGAGAAGGAAGCAGGCCTTGCATGAGCGGCGTTTGGCACTTGAGCAAGATGTACTTACTGTTGATTTATCTCCTTCCATTATGAATTGGGACCATTTAAATGTTATTTACTAGTTTCTCCTGTGCTCTGCTGCATATTTTTAATGTGACGTGTGATTTCTAGACGTTCTTGGGTTTGGCACTCTTGAAATAATTTGCTCAGCTTTTTTCTCTAAAGATATTGAACCCTCTTGAATTAAAATTGGGTAAATTATTCTTTTCAAAAACCAAAAGTGGTCTAATGAATTTTTATTGTGTGTTACTACAATCTATGCAAGATATTGGTTGCTAATAATGTAACCACTTTACAATGATTTATGATATGGATAGAATACAATTCACACTACTGATGGAGGCTCAAAAAAATTATAATTTAAAGTGTTACATATGGAAGGGTTTTCTTCATTGGGATTTTTCTTTTCTTTTAAACTCTATATGGAATTTCTAAAACTCCTTTGGAGATGTATTTCTACTGATTGAAGCTTGGGATTTATAATTGCTTTGCAAAACGTTATACCATATCTCCCTTTTAGTCCTATATCCATTTGAAAAACAAAATGACTGAAAGGCAGTGAAAGAAACACAAAATAGCTAAAGATATTAAAAAAAATATCAAGTAAAAAATAACATTCCACCATAAAAATGCATTAAATTACCTAGCTAACCAGAAATCATGGTTCTAGCCAGAGTTGCAGTACAATGAAAATAACATTCATGGGTATATTTCTGTCATTTTATATATATTTTTTATTTCGGCCCTTAATAAGTTGCAACTGATTTTTTAATCTACAGGTTTCAAGATTGCAAGAACAGTTGCAAGCTGAGAGGGATCTTAGAGCTGCATTGGAAGTAGGTTTGAGTATGTCTTCAGGACAGCTTTCCAATTCACGTGGCATGGATTCCAAGGTGATTTTGTATTCTTGTAATGTTTACCGTTCTTTTTCACTCTTGTTGTCTTCCTCAGTAACCTCTACTAAATATGCTAATATACAGACAAAGGCTGAACTGGAAGAGATAGCACTTGCAGAAGCCGACGTGGCCAGATTGAAGCAGAAGGTTGCAGAACTCCATCATCAACTTAATCAGCAACGACAGCATCACTATGGATCACTTACTGATGTGGGTGATCGATACCAGCATGCCCAGAATCATCCTCAACAGTGAGTATGCAGACCTATGTTATTTCTAACACCAAGAGGAAGAATCTACTGGAAATTTAATTACAAAAGCTTTTGATTTTCTTCAAAATTAAAAATGGGTGCAGTTCCACATGAATTTGATGCCAAATTCAATTTAAATGTACTGGCATATTACCAACTTCAAAAGACCAAGTACCCACTTGAGTTGATACTCAGTATTGCGTTTAAAAAACTTCTTAAAACATGGAAATGAAATGTTATAATTTTTTCTTCTTGATTTCTTTGTAAAGGATTCTTTGTGTAATTGTATCCTCTGCCCCCTTGTGCTTGTACTTATCCTAGCCAAACACAAATTTCTTGCTGCACTTGTTTCATTCTTTTGTAGGATCTGCCTTTAAATTGAAATCCATGTGAATTTATTATTTCTTTCTTTTGTAGCTATTTATTTTTCTTATTTTTTCACTCATGCAGGAGATTTCTTCAGCAAGATTTTGATTCAACCCTGGCCTTCTGTAATCATGAAAGGAAACAAAGAACTGAGGTGTGTTTTATATAGTCTATTTTACAATCAAAATTTAAAGGAAAAACAGCCAGGAAGGAGGTTGAATCTTCTCTATGTCCTTAATCTAACCTTTTCAATTCCTTCCTTTTAGTATTTAAGTAATTGCTTAAGTTGATGCTTGATGCATGATTACAAAAGTTAGTTCCATAATGAACTCCATTAATGAAGAAAAAACTTTTCTTGTTATTTTCTTTTCCTTTTTGTACTCGTTATTACCGTGGAAATGGTATTTGAAGGTTCTATAAATTGGGGAATTTGGTGTATTACAATCTGAAATTCTCCTGATCCAAAATTCTGTTCCTGGGTAGAGAGCACTTTTTTCTCAAATTTCATACCCAGTCTATTTTTATTATTTCTTTTTTATGATAAAATTAGTTCATTACTTTTGGATGATATATTTCATCGTTCAAAGCACTCAAACAACAGTAAAATTTGCCTTTTCATTTTTGCAGGAGAATTTGATGGGCACTGATTGGAGAAATATCAAAGGACAAGTATTGGCATCTGGTAATGGTAGTAGGCAGCCTTCTCGAAAGCAATTTGTAGAGTCAAGCCCTAGTGATTCAAAAAGCACTGAGGCATCAACAAGCATGTCCGTAGACGATCTCGGTGCCGTCGACTCTGCCTCTGTGCCCTCCACCTCAAGGGCAGCAGAGGTAAGCACTCAGATAAAGAAATGTCTCCAAAAAATGGATTTTATACAAAATTCCAGTAACATCATTCTATCAGTTTTGACACATAAGAGTGCCATGAGTACTGTACTTTTTAGAAAGTAAATTTTCATCTTAATTCAACTTTACAAAATCGGTTTGAAAGATTTACAGTTACTTTTATATTATAATTTGATCATATTTCTAGTCGACTTGAAATCTTCTACTATGATTTTTACCAGTATATTATGGCAGAATCTGTCTGCTTTCTGAATGGAGATGATTAGGAACTGACCCAGTTGAACTGGTTTCAGGTGGGTGAATATGCAAGACATCCATCTGTAGCATCTTCAACGTTAGTAGAGTTAACCACTCGTCTCGATTTTTTCAAGGAACGGCGGTCCCAGCTGATGGAACAACTCCATAACCTTGATTTGAATTATGGTTCTACAACTTCCCAAGACTTTGTCTATAAACCATCGTCACCATCATGGAGTTGACTGGCCAAATAGGTGTGCTTCATAAAATCTGTGGAAGAATTTTGGCTGACATGTTGTATATCCTTTGAGTCTTTGACTTACTGCATATATTTGTATCCCTTATGGTCTGTGCACTGCTTCTGCTTCTGCTTCATTCTCTTGGCTCCTACTTAATTTTTTCCTCTTCTTTTGGTAGTGAAGTTCATTGGAGTTGAAATGAAAGGCTTTCTTTCCTTTTTAATAACATTTGAGTTCTTTTGTTTCTTTAGGGTGGGGATGGAATTTCGTGTAATTATATTATATGTCAATAGATGGGGAATTTTGTTGTTGAACAGACAACCTAAGTGAGGAAATTTTAATTCCTGTTTTGGCAAATTCTTTGTACATAGGAACATACAATTGCCAGTTTGTTACCTCTGTGGAATGATTGATGTGTATCTACAAAGTTGTTTGTGGTCAACGCTCAGATTCTATTCTGCTTTTCTTAAAATCATCTAAAGAAAATCAACAAAACTTTGTATCAACAATGAATTTTCTCATGACAATATGAATTTTTTTCTCTAATCACGAGATGCAATTTTCCTGTCAACCTTGTTTTCTTATTTATAGTTAGCATCATTCATTTCTTTAATACCTTAAATAATTCTCCATTTATTGTACCAGCTAACTATGCTGTGTTACCTATCAGTTTATGTAAACATTTTTTTATACATTTTCAAATTGACTATATTAAAATATGCCAAATTATAAAAAATATTGTATTTTTAATTGGTATTTATGTTACTCCTGTCGAAATTTCAAGTCTAAGGTCTAATCTAAATGTACGTATCAAACACGATAGGTTGGTAGGTTTAACAGTGAACTTGCAAATTAATTACGCTTAGCTGAACTTTTAATACTTCATAAATTTGAATATTTTTTTTATTGAATTTTATCTAAAAGATTTGGTTTGTTGTATACTCAAAATCCTTATGTTTTAGTATTAAGTCTGACATTTAATTTGTCAGTTACTAGGAAGATACAATCTGTGTTGCATGTGTTAATAAATGTAAAATTTAGTGATAAATATAAGATATTATTGATAATATAAAATGAGAAGTAATTTTTATCAATTTAATTAATAACATGCATAATGAAGATTGTTATATTTCTTTGTGAATTTTATATTATCATCTAGACCGATTAAAAGAGTAAAAGCTCTTTTAAAATAATATTATTTTGTAATAGTAATAAAATTTCATATTTTTATCATGCAAAAACAAATAAATGAGATAACAAAACAAAATAACAATCATATTCCAATAATGATAAAAATGCAATTGAAAAAACAAATCCAATAAGACACTTTCTCTTTTAAATTTAATTCTTTTTTAAAACACTTAAAAAATTTAATTAAACAAATTAATTATTACTACACAAAAAAGTTTTTTATTCATATATCCATATACTCACCCTTCCTCGTAAATAATAATAATTATTATCATAAAATTTGATTCTCATTTGAGTTTGGGTTTGATTCAGAATAATAAAATTACAAGTTAATGTAAAATATGCAATATGTCATTATAAATTTTAAGTGTATTTAATATTTAATTCAGTACACTTTAGATTTTCAACAATTCTCAAATTCTTATTTCAGCTAAATAAAATCATAAATTAAATTAATTAAACTATTTTGCAACTAACTCAACTAACATATAAATATCAAATTTCACTTAAAATAAAAACATCCCTATCTTTCCCTTGAAAGCCGAATCTCACGTTATACTAAATCCTTCAAATTTTATTAAATCTTGACTTTTTTTAACTTTCAAAATAGTAGCATATCCCAAATCCAGCTTAAATATTTAAAAAGACAATAAAATATTGAGGATCTTAAATAGAAAATTGAAAAGAGAAAAAAAAATGTACAATTTTTGTTCTAAGAAAATGAAATACAAAAATTAATTCAAAATAGAATTGAAACTAAAATACTAAAAGTGCTACTAAATCTATACAAAAAATGTTATTTGTCCAATAAGGTATAAAACAATTTATTCATCTAAAGTAGAAAATAAATGTAATAACTGATATAATAGAAATGATGAACACAAAAATATTGTATAAAATGTATGAGTTGTCACATCAATAACAAAACTCAGCCTAAAAAGAAAAACACCAATTCTAAGAAACAAAATATCCCATGGTAGTCAAAGGTGCAATATTTAAAGTAAATTACACTGCAATATTTAGGGAAGAATAGGGAAGAAAGAAAATAGTTCTATATTGCTGCAATGACATCATCTAAAACCATTATATTCCTTTTACGAGTGTGAACAAAAAGCAAAAGGATGATACTTGGCGTGGAAACCTCAGAAGGTTTCTGATTGGAATCGTAACGTAAATGGAACTGACCACCATTCTCCATATCAATTGATTTTCCACCAAGTATTAGAATCATAGTAAAGTGAAAACCTTTTCCCTTTGCAATTTTCCTTTCCGTTGAATGAGTATCATGATGAAATGATAATCATTTTCTACCATCAAAAAGCGAACTCAATTCAGTTAGATATCTTTACTAGAGTATTTTCTTTACATTGACTTACAATGCACCTGCTAGCAGTTACATTATGTTTCCATAGGTTCCTGTCTTATACGGGCACTCGCTTGCCTCTATAGCGATCAAACAGCTGCAAATGCACAGAAAATTAGCAGCATCAGTTTGAAAATTTCAGCATAATGGGCAAGTAAAAGCAAAGGGCTTCAATATATAGAATGTGTGGCACTTCATATCATCAATTAATACGATCTCAACCATGACGTTATCTCTACCAAATTCTGATATACTTTCCACAAATATCATAAATCACAGAAACGATAGCAAGTAAAAATAATTTTAATATAAATTATGTTAATTATATTTCTTAACCTGGGTGTTATCCTTCTAATGGCATTGATAGAAAGAAACAGAAGAAGCATCACTCAACAATTTATAGACAGATATACAAAACCAACAATTAATGGCAGATTGATCATTATATAGTCAATTTTCCTCTTTATATCAACATTCACACCTATTGAAGAAAAACAAGATTGATCAATCAATCAATCAAAGTGACTAAACATTTCTTGATGACTTTCACGAACACTGGCTATTGACATGTATAGAACCCAGACCGCTGAATGAGTAAATACTTTTGTGAAGACTTAAGATGATAGGCAAATTCATCACAAAAAACATACCGATCGAATATATGGTTGTTCAACCAACCAACCAAGAACAGGAATCTTCTGTATGAAAACGGCCAGTGTAGGCCAGAATCCACTGCGCAGACAATTCATAATTAGCTTTAAGCATGTAAAATACTCAAAACATAATAGAATTCTTTTAAATTTGCACTAAACCTGAATAGTATGATGAATCCATACAACTCAATAATCATGCCCAAAATAGGCCACCCGATTATAAGAATAAAGAACCCGACACCAAAAGAGATTGTCCCCTTGAAGAAGAGTAAAGCTGTCAGTGGGGAAAATTTACCATGAAGAAAGTACGGGGCACCAAGTGAAAAGACTGATAAAATGTAACAAGTTTACCTTGAAATTACTTTGTTTCATGAAAAATTGCATAGTGGACTTCAGCCCAATGGTTAGGGTCACTCCAGAAACAAACAGGATCTGATTTGAGCATCAACAAGGTCTCAAAAAATATGTAACTAAGAAAAATCAAATAAGAAGCAACTACTTAAACAAGTAATTTGTAAATGAGTCGTACATTTCCAATGGCTAGCAGTCCCTTGTCAAAGAAGAAGATAATCCCAAGGAATGAGAAAAATATACCAAATCCAGTTAACCCTAATCCGATCTCTGTATCATGTGCCAATCACATACATTAAATACAGTAAGATAATAAAACTGCAAATAAGTTAAAAAAAAATAAAAATAGGACAGTAGTAGATATCAAATATGTATACAGAAAAATAATTAATCCACAGTTTTGTCAAATGAATACTTATGCCAGCCAGCATGATACAACACCATAAAGACACTAATATATTTATTGAAAACTGTACAATGTTATTAGTTAGCAAAAACTAATAACATAATCCTAAATGTCTTCTTGTCCAAGAACCAGAAGAGAACCAATATTAACAATGTTCAACACAATGCCATTATTGGTCAATCTCAATTAGCTTCATTAGGTGATGCCATTACTTTGAAATAACCAATTATAAGAAAAATAACATCTCAATAAAAGTAGAAGCACTGTTGTGACTACTACTTTTTGACAAGAGAATTGGTAACCGCCATTAGATTATAAAATGGCTACCATATCTTATATCTCTAGCTTCTTGGTCAAAAAAATTTAGTAAGAAATCGTGTTCTAATTTCCTTATTTCTAGTTGCTTCTATTTAAACTGAGACATACACTCCCTAAGCCTTGGTGTAATGTTTGGCGTTGTCACCATGTGATCACTTTTAAACTGTGGAAGTAATTACTTGTGGGTGCAGGGTAATAACCCTTCCCCAGACCCTGAGTGCGCACTGTATTGTGTGAGTCTTGTATTGCACAATTGAACAGGATCAAAATAAATCAAAACCATGTAACTTTTCAACTGAACATTTGAATGTGGTAAGTAATTTAATGGAACTAGCTAGCCCCACAATGTTTCATTCTTACAGATAAACATTAAAGATGCTAGATCACTTCAAAATCAGTAGGATAACGTTATTCTAGATAAAAGAATGAAAGTATCATATTCCACTTACTCTTTCGATCATTCATCTCAAAAGAAACCATTTTACCAACAACTCAGAAGATCAAGCACCTTGCCTTCGCTGAAACACCAAATAAATAACCAAACTCTGTTATAAATGAGTGTGAAATATGAATCATATTCTCCGTGAACAAATTTATTTAAAGAGCATACTATAGCACCGCCACCATAGAAAATATTAATCCAAAAACTGATGCTAGGACGACGAACTGCTAAAAGTTCAACAAAGTGCAACTCTCATTGAACAAAACAAATGAATTATAATATAAAGCTCAAGTTACCCAGCCACTAAAATATCAAATTTTTCAAATGAAATAGATCACAAATATAAGGCTTCCTATGTCCATAGAAAAAGTACAGGCAACGATACAAGCAAAAAAAGTTGAAGGTAGGAAGGAAATCCAATGTGTTCAGCACTATAAGTATAACTGTATAAGAGAAGGGAAACTACAATGATCCATGAATTAGAAGAGGTGCATTTAATTTAAAACCGTACAACCAAATATTCTAGTCATTCTGAAACTGAAAGGTCACATCAGTTAATCAACTTCAACAACGCATACCACACTATATTCTTCACTGATCCATAAACTAGAGTTCAACAATGGATACCACTATATTCTCATTTGATCCATAAACTAGAGTAGTTGAGTTTTTCCAAATTCTGGAACCTAGCCGTATTTAGAAAAGAAATAAAAACCAAACATAAATTTTCTTTGCATACATACCGAGTATGATCAAAGCTGGCAACTTCAATAATCAATACCCAATCCAGGCTCAAAAATTGAAAGTTATTCCCTTTACTCACATCACTCCTTAATCCACCCCAACAGAACTTACATAATGAAAACTCATGACCTAGAAATTAGAATTGAAGTCCCGACAAAAACTAATGCACTACTAAGCACTAAATTTATCAATCCATCTCAAAATGTATAGTATGTTCGCAAAAGGTGTTGTATAAAGTATGGTTAAATACATAAAAACAAACTAAAATTACGCAAAAAGATTTGTAGAAATACCACAAATGATCATTTTTCGTTGTACACGAATATTTTCTAGCGTTTTGATATTTCAAAACAATAAATTTCAGTAGAATAACAACTGAGAACACTGGAAGTAACCAGAGGCCAGGGATTGCAGTGCAATCGATCATTCTCTTCCACGGTAGTCAAGCATTTTAACAACAAACCATAGGATATTTCACGTTAGTATTTCAAAGAGAACACTGATGAAAACGTAGTTACGTAGTCCATGCTATTGCTACGAAAGCAGGTGAAGGAAATCATTCGAAATTGAATGCGAAATTGAAGTAGAGACTCCGATAAAAGAAATGGGATTCGAAAAACGCGATTGTCGAAAAGTGAAGAGAACAAAAGCCGTGGGATCTCACATCTTTGGTTCAGTAACGGAAAGAAATCAATCCAGAAAAAGAGGAAAAATTAAGATGCAGGCACAGCAAGAGACGGTGAGGTTACCGGCGACGGAACCTAGGCGTCGACGGAAATAGGAGGAAATGACCGCGGGAAGTGGTGGCAGTGTTGAACCAGAGAAAGATTCTCAAAATGCAAAAATTAAAATAGTTGGGAAAAAAAATATCGAAATCTAACCACAGCAGTTCTAACCATGTATGGGTTTTAAAAAGCAAGTTTCTTCATGCACCTCCATAGGTTGTTTCCTGCACCTCATAAAATTTCTTTCCATTTTCTATTTTTCATATTGTAGAAAGTTATTTCTTTGACTTTCAGACTGTGTATCTAAACTTTATTTTAAAAAAAATTCAGACTTGTAAAAAAATATATATTTTTGAATTATATAGTCCAAAACTTAAATAATTTTTGGATTGTATAATTCGAAATTCAGATTTTGAGAAAAAATAGTTTAAAAATTAAATAATTTGAAAATTAATTTTAACTTTTGGATTGCACATTTTAAAATTATTTTTAATTTTTAGATATATAGAGTATAGAAAAGACAAAATGAAAAAAATCCGTACGAAGGGTAGAAAGAAAGTTATGGAAATGCTTGAAAAATTGCCTTTTAAAAAGTCCAAAACTCGAGCCCAATATACCAACCAAATTGGTATTTATCGAGTATAGTTACTATTTGCACTCCTTTTGATTGCTTTCCATTAGCTATTTGCACCTCCTCATTGGTTGAGCTTGATCCTTTGAAACTAGGTTAACGAAATGGAAAATGATATATGAACAACAGTTTTGAACAACATTTAGACACGGGACACATGTCTAAATGTGATAAGACCACGTGGTAATTGATTTTAAAATGGACTGCTGACGTGGTATGGAAAGATGGGACAGATTTTGAATCTGAAATGTTTTTTGGAAAATTTCGCGCAATCCACACATTGGAGAGAGAGGGAGAACCCGAAGAGCTTTGGAGAACCCAGCCACCACTGCCAGTCACGATCTGGTTCCAATCGGCCACCACTGCCGTTGGACTGCTACCGCTGGAGACCAGCCTTTCGTCCGCTGTTTCCCCTTCACGCAGCCACCCAGATTCGCGTTCGAGTCGGCCTTCGAAGAAGGCAAAACCTAGACACCGGAGGTGTGCCGTTGTGTTCTGTCCTCGAAGCCACCGTTAAGCCGTCATTCGAAGACGAAATCGTGTCGTCGTCCCAACCGTCTAGTGCTGCCAGATTGCTGCCGGAGGCCCGTCGTAGAGTCGCGGGAGGACTTTTATAAAAGGTATTTTCTTCCTTTTAACTATGATTTCTATTATTCATTTTCTAAATTTTCGTAGGATAGCGTTTCCATTTGATCGACGACAGAACCCTAAACACAAAAATAATGAATAACTTTCTCTATTCTATTTTCGAATTTTATTTAATGGTTTTGGTTTTGTTTCAATGCCTGTGATTGGAGGGTGTGTTGATTACATAAGTTGTCTACCATAGAGATTTGTCGATCTTATCTACAATTACTTTAATTAATATTAACTTAGTTACTTTTACTACATTTTACATAAGTTGTATCAATCTTATTTACAGTTATTTTACTCACTTTTATTATGATACATTTTATATAATTCGTATCGATCTTATCTGCAATTATTTCAGTTAACATTTTTGAGTACTTTTACCATGATCCATGATATAGTAGGATAACAAACAAAAATTATATTCAACTGATCAAATTGTTCGTTTGATTAAAGAAGATTATTGATAATATTTTGAAAACAGAACACTTAATAGAAACTAAGATAGATTAGATTAAGGAAAAATAGTGAAAAACTTATAAGAAATTGTACATTTAATCAATACATTAATATATTTAAACAGTAACTTTAAAACAGTTTAAAAATAGATTAAATATAAAAAGTAAATTTTTAAAAAATAAATAAGTTATGAAAATTTAATTAAATTATTTTTGTTTTATATAATATTTTAATATTAGTTATTTATTGGTTTAATTGATTATGATTTGCAACTTTTTCTCCCAAATTTGCAGAAGAAGTTAAAAAAAACATTTTTTATATTTTTAACATTGACTTTTCCATTTTTATACAAATTAAAATACAAAATAAAATTTACATTTATATATACACTAAAAAAACTATAAACTGATAGAAAGAGAAATCATTCCAAATCATATATTAATTGTACAATTATTTGGATTTTTATGAATGATGATAAGAGATATACTAATATTAAGTTTTTAATTTCTTTTTTAAATAAAATGATTCTTTTATTTAAGTAAAAGACAATAATTTTTTAATTCATAAACCAGAATCCATTTATATTCAATATAAGATTGAGAACTACTAACTTTTCTCACCTAAAAGGTCTGCAAAGAATATGGCAAGGGAAAGAAAGTGGGCATTCAGGGCAAAAATGTTTCTCTAACATATATTAATATATGCAACACTCACACTTCCTTCACTTCACAACTTTTCATGGCATGCAATTACTACCTTTTACCTAACATCTTTTAAAGGCAGTGTGTTTTGAAAAATCCAAATCAACCCAACAATGGAAAAATAATAATCTGGACTAAATAAGGAGGTTACAAAATTCTCAAGTGGGAATTAAATATTACATGACTCAGACTCCCATTTGTTTCTTGCATGACTCGGACTTAGATTTGTTTCCTTCTATTAATGGTTGAGACTTATGAGTCTTGGGTTGGTTTATTTGAAACTCATTTTTTCTAGTTTTTTTGTTTGCAACCTTTTGACATTGATGGTTATTTTTTTTTTGTCTTCATTGCAAAAGATAAGAAGAAAAACTCATATTTTTATCTAAGTTGGTCCATGCATAACCAATTGCATTGTTTATAGTAGTGTAGCCAAATACTATTTGTATTATTAACAATTTCTTTACTGTAAAACATACTCTTTTTTTTTTTGTTAAGTCGGTTAAATTCAACTTTTTAAGTCTGTTTTATAATAAACTTTAATTTTAAGTTTAAATTTAAATTTTAAGTCTATTGTTTATTAAACTTAAATTAAGTCTACATTTACAAATAAAAATAATAGTAAATTTAAATATGTTATGACTAGATTTAATTTATTTATTTATTTAATTATTAAACCAAAATCTGAAATAAAATCAATTTTTCTAAAATAATATATGTGATATCCCAAATATTACATGGACATACAATATAATAGGATTAAGCTATTATAGTATGTAGAAGCAATTGAGAGAGTGACATACCGATATTAGATGCATACAGTCATCCAAATTTGGCTGGAAATTTAAAATTTGATACAGGTTTAATAATTCTCCAAAATACATGACCAACTAAAGATTTAAGAAGGCCTAAAGAGTGTTATCAAAATACAGGTCATGATAAAATAAGGTTAGAAGTCCTTTCCAAATGTAGAGTTATCTAAACTAAGAACTAGTAGAAGTTCTAAGAACTCGGAGCTGGGTCTTCTTCAGTCTCCAACGCTTGCTCCAAAGGCCTCATCATCAGCTTCTGCTCACATCCAAGGATTTGGATGATCATCGCAAGGGAAAAAATCACACACATACAAAACACACAATTGTAAGGGTAAGCTAGGTATAAAAAGCATGCTATCAATCAAGTATTTCAAGCATGTAAGGATCATGACACCATACAAACTATGACCAAATGCATTTTGTTGATACTAATGACCGACCACATGATTTGACCATCCGGACTAGTATAAAATGTCGAGTTCCAGGAGTTTGTGCACTTGTGGCGGCCCTACTGCTTTGCAAAGTCATTGCCGAGGGGTTTCACCCGACCACACACAAGTGTAAGCCCTTTAAAGCGGTATAGGCCTTCCAAGAAGCGCCTATCCTAGGACCTCCTGCTATTCTCACCACATGACTCCTCACTCTCTACTTGAGCATGGATGGTCATTAGAATGTCAATATAAACCCCATCAGGAACTCCGCCCATTCATATGGTCAATCACAACAAACTACAGGGCACCACCATGTAACCTCCCTTGAGGATCATGAAATTAAGTCCAATAACCATATTCTGTACATACATACTTTCAAACTATATTTCACAACATTTAATCAATTCATAATCCCCTCTTGTTTCATCAAACATAAAATTTTATAGTCATCTAAGTGTATTCATGCTATATTAGCTCATACCAAACCCATATATCATCAACCAAACAAAAAGAAAGAAGAAAGGAATCAAAACAGGGTGTTCCACAACTGGGTTGTGAAAGCTTCCACACCCTGTGGATTTAGCTCGAGAAAACAAAAGGCAAAACAGAGAGTTTCACAAGTGAGTTGTGGTTTTTACCACAACCTGTGGGTTTACATCAGGAATTGCAGAATTGAAACAGAGAAGTCCACAAGCAGATTGTGGATTTTTCCATGGGTTGTGGAATTGTGCAGAGCAGAAACTAACCTCTCATAGATACACTTTAAATCTCAACTTGGACACTTTCCTCCTACATTCTATTGACTCTTAAGATCTCCTATGCACCAAGTTACATGGAAAAACATTCTCCTAACTCATATTTGCTACCTCAACCCAATTTAATTACTTTAAACCGCTAAAACTCAATTAAACCCAATTTTATACTTTTTAACCCAAATTTTCTGCAACTAACAGCTTGAACAAGTTTTAATGGACTTAACAACAATCCCCATACCATCACATTTATTCCATACCACTTAATTCAGAATCTCACTAATGAAACCCTTGAAAATGAACTAAAAATCATACAAAACACACTAAAAGGCTAATAACTAGTTCTACCTCATAATTTTTGCTGTCATAACACTCAAACAAGTCTTATTCCACTTACTAAGGTTGCCCAACAGCTCATTCCTACCCAGAACCCCTGACCCTCAATTTCACTACCTCACTTCCTCTCAAATAACTTAGAACTCTACCTAAACACTTGACTTTTGATCAAATTAACAATATAACATAATTTTCCACCTCAACCACTTCCAACATGCCCAAACCAAGAAATTCAACACATCCACATTCAGTTCATAGTATCGCACATGATTCATACCAATTCACAAGCATCAATTTACAATTTCACAGTTTGACATACATGAACATTTGGTTCAACAAGCAAAATTACCAATTTCACAATCCCAAACAAAAGCCCCAAATTCCTCTAACCTAAATTCCCAAAACAGAAAAGAAAAAAACCAAAGCTTCCCTTACCTCTCAACCGAACAACTCAAACCCTCAGGAAGATCAACAGAGCTTGGCACCGAGAAGATATTCTAGAATCACCTAAGGTCAAAAAATTGGGGAAATTGAAGATAAATTTCAAAATCTAATAAGGGTTAAATTTAGGGGAACTTAAATGAGCCACATGCAACTAAATTTGTTGCATGTCCCTAGCTTTAAGAATTGCACGGGAAAAGGAAGAACTACTTACCGGTGGAGGAATGGAGAATTGTTCGGTTGATTTCGAAGCTCTCGATGCCAAGATCTCCTATGCAACCTCTGATCAACGAATTAACGATTCAATTTTTAGAGCAAGATGGAGAGAAGGTAAAACAAAAGGAAGAAAACTCTGAAGAAGAAAATGGTGTTTCAGACAATGGGAGAAAGATTGGAAATTTGGATTCTTACAATATATATTTCAAACGGTTCAATTTAAATATATAATAAAAATTTCTAAAATCAAAATAAATAATATGTCTAACATAAAGTGTATAGTGTAAACAAAAATCTAACTTTAACTTTTAAGTCTAAAAGTAATTTAAACAAAACTTAAACAACACCTAATAAAACCATATAATTTATATACTAATTATAAATGTTTATCTATGTCTAGTTATCATAAATTTCTACATGAATGATAGCTTTAATATATTGTACAGTATTTACGTTCACATAAACTAATCTGTTTATGCAATAAAAGAAAGGAAAATTAAATATAATAAATAATAAAATAAAGTGAAAAAATTGTATCATAAAAAAATTAAGATATTTATATATATATATATATATATATATATATATATTTTACCATTATCTTTTAGTACTAAAGTTCATCCTTATTGTTTCTCCTTACTCATTTATCAAATATTATGTTTCATCTTTTAAAGAAAATAAAGAAAAATAAAATAAAATCTCATTGTCTGAGAGAAAAATAATAATAATTCACAAAATTGGTAAGACAATGAAATTTTCAAAAAACAAGTATTCAATGGTTAAAAGTTATGACTAATTAAAAACAAGAAATAAAATACATTCAAAATAGAAAGAATAATGTGTGACAAGATATAAAGCAATAGTTACTACACATGAAGCTCTAAAAGTCTGAACAAAATTAATACTCGTTATTCTTGAATGGCAGGATCTCTTTCAGTATAATGGCTAATGGAAAATTATGTACAAACATATATATCACTTTGTTGCTAATGGAAAGTTAGTCATTAAAATTGGATCATGTAAAGATTAAATGTTGCTAGACATTGTTGCAACCATTTATAATTATAATATCTTGATGACAGCTATAATTCTTTATATATAGTGAATACAGAGAGAAGATTCTATATTGACTTGGTGATTACCTATTAACTTATTGGAAAAAAACTACCTACGAGGTCTGCTACGAATTTTCAACTATCTATGGTTTCCTTTTTCTTAATAAAAGTAAACTAGCACTGTCAGATATTAGAGTTTTTTCTATATATTACTAATAATTTTTTAATATTCATTAAAATTACTAAATTAATAAAATGTTTATTATACTATAAGACAGATTTATCATTGAAGAGTTCCCTCTAACCCAGTTGCCAAATTGTCATAATTCAAATCATCCTTATCTGTCATTGAAAGAGAAAAGATGTGAACATTAAAAAGAATAGAAAAAATGACACAGTTAACCAAGGATAAAAAATGCATGTGCTAAAATTACGAGACAATTATGACACGATTAAGAAAACTAATTGTTGGAAGTTCGAACATTAATTAGAGATAAGACCAATTTATAATATATAAGTGAGGTGCAAACTTCATCTTACAAGTCTGTTTTGTGATAATCTTGTCTCGGAATCAAAATCAATAATATTCTAATCTTCCTTATCAGACACTAAAGCATTTTATCTAAATGTATTGTAACCAAATACTATTGTATTATTAACAACTTTAACCTCTTCACCCCTTTCCCGATTCTTCGTAATTCTTTTCTTTTAAAATTTTTGAATTTTTCAAAAATATTAATAAGGTTTATCTAAAACATAACCCCTTCATGAATATTTTATTAATATATTTATACCTCTCTCTATATATATAAAGATATTTTCATATATATTTTTAAATTTTACCTTTTTAAATAAAAAACATAAAATTAAAATAATAATTTCATATTTAAGTGACCAATTATATATTTCACATTTTTTAATTATGAACTTATCAACATAAAATTATTGTAATTATTTAATTTAATTTTATAATAATAATAATTTTATTATTTTTATTATCATAAAAAATAACATGTATGTGTTTTCACTAATTAATATATCAAAAAAATAAATTTAAATTTGTAATATTATTATATTAGGAAATAAGTTATTATATGGTTATATTATAGGATGCTAAGATATATTTTCCTTTTGGAAAAAGAAAATTGAGTTTTGAATTTTTTTAATTTATAAATACATTATTACGTTACTTTTTATAAATACAAATATTTTATTATAACCATATTTTATTTCTTATAGGTCTCTTTTAGTTAATCTTTCATCATGCTATTAATAGCTTACTAGATATTTTTTTATTTATTTTAAGACATCAATTAAATTAAAAAAATTCAAAACTCAAATTTCTTTTTTCAAACTAAAATATATCTTCGCATCCCTTTCATAATATACCCATATAATAACTTATTTCCTAAAATTCGGTTACTTAAATAATAAAATTATTATTTTAATTTTTAATTTTTTATTTAAAAGGTAAAATTTAAAAATAGATATGAAAATATCTTTATATATAGGTATAAATATATTAATAAAATATTTATGAAGTAGTTATATTTTAGATAAACAGTATTAATATATTTTGAAAATTTGAGAAATTTTAAAAGAAAAGAATTATGAAGAATCAGGAGGAGGTCAAAGTTGTTATAATTTGTTTAAACGGCGTCGTTAGAGAATCGTCAGGTGCATGGAGAAAACTAAAACCCAGAAGAAATAAAGAAATACGCGTTATCTCTTTAGGACCCTCCAACACAACAACCACTTCAACCAAGCCTTCTCCTCTCTCTCTCTTTCTCTTTCTTTCTCTCTCTACTCACGCACGCAACACTACTACCATTGATCGATTTTTCGATCGTCTTCGCAGGTGACTTTTACGGTTTCCAATTTTTTAATTATATTTTCAAAGTTTTCTCTTTCGTTTCTCTCTTTCTTTTTTAACCTATTCGTTCTCTAGTATGTATCATTGTTGAATTGAATTTCGTGGATCTGATTTTGTATCTCAGTACTAGAATATTTGTTGTGCCTTTCTCACATTTTGTATGTTTCTTAATATTTAATTGATTTCGTGTAAGAACACTTACAGTAAGAGGCATAAGTAAACCTGATTTCGGAATTCACTCGCTTTATTTCCGTGTCTGATTGTGCGCGTTATGTGGTCAACGTTAATTTGATGTCTGGAATTTGTGTTTGAAGTAGAGCTTTCACTGAGTTCTGGTAAATTGAACCGGGATTTGTTTTGGAATTATTATCACTGGTTGTTAACGGGTATAGATGCTGACGACTGAAATTTGTATTAATTTTGTTTTATTGAACCCTAACTTTGAATTTCACTTATAATGGGTACTTTTTTATAGTGTGGAGACCATAGTTATTTTGTTGATCATCAGTGCTTTTGGTGCCACAACAGCCGTGCAACTTTTTTCTTTTCTTTTTCTCTGTTACACGAAACCCTATTCTTTGAAATGAGTTTATTCATTTGATTTTTTATCTTTAGTTTATATGTAGCTTGAGTTTTGTCAATATAGTAGAGATGGATAAAGTGTCTGCTCCTTCATCTTGGGAGCGTGCCCATCGCCTTTATGAGAAGGTACTCCTTTCTATCTCTGTCTCTCTCATTTATTCACCCAGTAGACAATGTCAATGTGTCACATGTAATCACTGAAGAAGGGATCATCTGTGTAAATCTCTCAAAATTTGCCAAATTTAAAGGAATCTGATCTTAATTAACTTAACAGCACTATCCTCATATAATGTATCTGCATATAGAAGTTACAGTTTAGGGGACGTGTCCACTGTTGATTGAGCTATTTAGATGTTATAGGTTTGGGATTCATTAACGATGTTATTCTTCTTCCTCTAATGGGAAGATAACCCCACTTTGCAAGGTTGGTTTGATATCTTTAGTTTCAATTAGTTTTGGAACTAACGACAGACCTTGTTATCAGTACTGTGTAGTGTTTTGGCCCTTTTATTTAAGCTGGGCTTTTGCAATTGGCATCCAGTATCACACTGGTTGGTAAGCACTTGTCTGGTTCTTGAAGGTCAAGTAACTGAATAAAATTAAGAACTCAAAGCAACCCAGAAGTTCTTGTCACCTGTAATGGAAAACCATGTAGAATGCAGAACCAGAGATTATTTTTCTTGCCAAGGCTTATTTCTTTTTTCTGTTATACGGGATGAGTCCAAAGCTATTTTTTTTAAAAAAAATTTCAATGTTTTCTCACTTAGAACCTTGAATTGGAGAATAAGCGAAGGAGATCAGCTCAGGCACAGGTTCCATCAGATCCAAATGCTTGGCAACAGATACGTGAGAATTATGAAGCAATAATTCTGGAGGATCATGCCTTTTCTGAGAAGCATAACATTGAGTATGCTCTGTGGCAATTGCACTATAAGCGGATTGAGGAATTGAGGGCATACTTTAATGCTGCCCATACTTCTGTAAGCTCAAAATCATCTCTGGGAGGGAAAGGTTCTGTTCGACCTGACCGGATAACTAAAATAAGGCTGCAATTTAAGACTTTTCTTTCAGAAGCAACTGGATTTTACCATGATCTTATTATGAATATTAGAGCTAAGTATGGACTTCCACTTGGTTACTTTGAGGACTCTGAAAATAAAATTGTAATGGGGAAGGATGAAAAGAAATCTTCTGAGATGAAGAAAGGTTTAATATCCTGTCACCGTTGTTTGATATACTTGGGTGATCTCGCTCGCTACAAAGGCTTATATGGTGGAGGCGACTCAAAAAAGCGTGAATATGCAGCAGCTTCTAGTTACTATCTACAAGCTGCAACTATTTGGCCTTCAAGTGGAAACCCCTATCATCAGGTTTTTGGCATTCCTGTCTCTGCTGTGTTTTGCTTTTGGTTGTTTGCAACTTCACATCTATTGTTGAGTCATGGTTCATAGCTATTGTATTCCATTTTGACATGTCTGTTATTTTCAGCTTGCCTTGTTGGCTTCATATAATGAGGATGAGCTGACTACTATTTATTGTTATTTTCGGAGTCTGGCTGTGGATAGTCCATTCTCAACTGCCAGGGATAATTTGATACTTGCATTTGAGAAGGTAATATGAATATGGGGTTGGTTTTGAAATTCTTGGATTCTTTTGTCTATAAGTCTCAACTTTTTGAGATGTATATTGTTCATTGATCTTGATGTGTTAAACTTTGGTGTGTTTTTGTTTACTTTCAAACTAAAGTACAATAATGATGTTTTCAAGTTGTCTTTTCTACTACTTATACTGTTTGGTAGTCAGAGCGGAATGCATTGAAAGTACAAGTTGTAAATTTCTCTAGGGATGAGCAAAATACAAATACTGAACAATACAAATGAAGAACTGAATTAAACTATAATAGTGGTTTGACTGCACTGAACCATATAACTATTCAAGCGACTTGCACTGAACTGTGTAATGGTTAAGACTAACTGAACTTAACCAATGTACTCTTACCTCCTTGAATTTGAACTGTTTTGAGCATACATCTTATTTTGAAGCATGTTTCAATTTCAGGAGTCACAGTTCAGTTTGAATAATTCACTTTAAGTGTTTAGTTTTTAAGAACTAAACTAAAAACCAGTTTGGTTTCTTTAGTTACTGTTCATTTTAGTACTAGTTTAGTTCAGTTCATTATAGCCCTAAATTCACATTGGTTTGCAAGTTGTTCAAGCATTGATTTTTGTTTATTCAGTTCAGACATGAATTGAAAACTGCAACGCAGCATACCTTTTCACATAAAGGAGTTCTGTTTATTTGGCATGATTGTGGGTGAAGAATTAGCTTGAGCTTGATCATCTATTTATTTTCATACTTTGGGAGTGCTGTCGGCATTCTAACTATCTGTTTTACAATACAATGATAGAATCGCCAAAGTTACTCTAAGCTCTCTGGTGATGTTAAAGTGCATGCAGTCAATGGAATAGGAAAAGGGGAAGCAAAACTTGTGGCCCGGGATACTGGTATGGAAACCTGCCCTAGAAAGGAAGGAGCATCCAATATACAGGAAACTTACAAATCTTTCTGCACATGCCTTGTCCGTCTTAATGGAATCTTATTCACGCGAACAAGGTACATATTATTAATGCACACAATCTTCCTCACGATTTTGTGCACAATACCATTGAGAAAAATTATACTGACTTTTCTTTTTTTCTTGTGTCATGATGATAGCCTTGAGACCTTTGCTGAAGTTCTATCTCTTGTTAGTGCTGGCCTGCATGAACTTCTATCACCAGGACAAGATGAAGAGCTGAAATTGGGCTTAGATAATCTTGTGAACAAACTGGTCATTGTCAGAATTGTTTCCATGATCATATTTACAGTTCATAATGTGAAAAAGGAATCTGAAGGTCAAACGTATGCAGAAATTCTACAGCGTGCTGTTCTACTTCAGAATGCATTCACTGCGGCTTTTGAATTGATGAGTTTAGTAGTAGAGAAATGTATGCAGCTGCAGGATCCTTCTTCCAGTTATCTCTTACCAGGCATTTTGGTTTTTGTTGAGTGGTTGGCATGTTATCCAGATATTGCTGAAAGCAAGGAGGAAGATAATGTGTCAACTATTAGATCAAAATTTTGGAATCATTGTCTATCCTTCTTGAACAAGTTACTTTCACTTTTGCCCATGACAGAAGATGATGAAGAAACTTGCTTTAACAACATGAGCAGGTATAAAGAAGGGGAAACGGAAAATCGGCTTGCTTTGTGGGAGGATTTTGAGTTAAGAGGATTTGTTCCACTTCTCCCTGCACAAACCATCTTGGATTTTTCAAGGAAGAATTCCCTTGGAAGTGATAGTGAAAAGGAAAGAAAAGGTCGGATTCAAAGGATTTTAGCTGCAGGGAAGGCTTTAGCAAATGTTGTTAGGGTTGATCAGAAAATGATATATTTTGACTCAAAGCGAAAGAAATTTGTTGTTGGTGTTCAGCCTCAAATCTCAGATCATTTTGTTATTTCCTCCCTTTCTGGTACACCTAGTGCAGATTACCATCCTTATATTGAAGGAGAGGACGATGATGAGGTTATTGTTTTCAAGCCTATAGTATCTGAGAAACAAGCTGATATGGTGGTTGCCTCATCATGGGCACCCCATGAAGGCTTAGAATCAGTTCTAACAGCTTCTGAAGGGGATATGAAATTTAATGAAAATTCTACTTCTAACCCTCTCAATGATGCAATTTATCAAAATTCTTTACCTGCTTCTGTCAATGCAATGGTTCCTCAACGCCTACTACCAGTTCAACCACATTCTTTGAGGTGGTTAGAGGAGGAAATATCTCTTGCTAACAGTTTGAAAGGTCTTAGATTCTTGGAGAATGGGCACATGATGAAACCTGACCAACCATTTAAAGAAGCTGTACCAATCTCTGACCGTCCTGCACTTGCAGTTCCTACCCAGCAATCTGTAAGTGCTGGTGCTAGTATGCTTTATGCTCATGATCTCTCAAAAGCTGGAGACTTCGGAAATTCATTCAAAGTCGATGCTAATGCATCTACCGGAACACTCACTGATAACTCCGTTGTGAGAATGCCATCCACCATGCAAGCCGGTTTGAAAAAATCTCCTATCAGTCGACCTTCTAGGCACCTTGGACCTCCTCCTGGATTCAGTCATGTTTCTCTTAAACAAGATATTGAACCCACCGGTCCAGATTCAATTAGTGGAAATTCAATTATGGATGATTACAGTTGGTTGGATGGATATCAGTTGCCTGTATCAACCAAAGGTTTAGGTCCAAATGGTCCTCTTATTTGCTCTCAGTCAAATTCCCATCAAGTTGGTAACAATGGTTTGAATGGGACAGTCTGTTTTTCCCATACTGGAAAACAAATTCCGTCTCTGCAGGTGGAGAAACAGAATGGCTGGCATGATCATCGGACACTTGAGCTTTTAAAAGCACACCAAAATCAGCAGTTGCAGCCACAGGTTCTCACAAATGGAAATCAGCATCTTACTCCTCTGCCTGAGCAATTCCAAGGACAATCAATATGGACAGGTCAACACTTCGTGTGATGTCGCTCCTCAGTATGAGAATATGGGTGGTATGCTTCACATTTGTTTTTATTGCTAGGGTTAATTTATAACCAACCCCAAAAGTTGGAAACCTGCTCAACCAAAAAAAGAACTGAATTAAAAAAATGACTTTTTTTTTATTGGAATGGGTTAGATTTTGAAAACTGATTAAATTCAAACCTTATACAGCTTGTGCATGTTTACTGTTTAAAAAAAAACAAAAACTAATTAATTCCAAACTGAAATGGATTGAATTTAAATTTTAAGTCAAGTCAATTGGATGATAAATCAAGAAAACCTAAGCCATTGGATTGGATTTTTTCTCTTTTAAATGGATTCGAAATGTGAAGATCTATATTTATTGTTTGAAGGGTGTCATTTTGTTTAATCATTTGGTTTGCTAACATCAATAGGTCCTTGAAGGATTATTAAATGTGCTGCATCCCTTTGCTACCCCGTCAAACTCCAGCTCTACTTCGTTGTCGTTGAATGTTGGAGTTTATCTGGCCTAGACATTTTGCGAGAGGTTGCTACTACAAAAGGTGGGTACCAAATTATTCTTTTGTGGTTACATAAAGGTGGCCTAAACACATTGAAATTTGGATAATCTGTATGAAACATATCCCCTTCCTGTAATTTTTTCAAATTCCCATCTTATGTGTATAGTTTGTCTTGCGTCTGATTTAGCTTAGCCTCTATTACTATCTTCGTAAACTGTGTTGGGATTTTTAGGAATGAAAGCTGTATCTTCTTAACTGTTGATTGGACATTTTGTGTTAACTACGCCAAATCTACTCTGGCATAATTTGCTTGTAAATTGTTGTAGAATTTGCTGAGCTCTAAAGTCCGGGTGGATGAAGATAAACATGCATCTTTAGGGTGGATAGAGGGTGATAAATAAAGTACAGTCATCTTGGAGCTTGTGTGTATCCTCTGGGATTGGTGGTATGCTACTATGGTTTGTTCACTTCTCTACACCTGTAAGAATTGATACTATCTAGCTGCCGGTGATACATGATTCTACTCCTTTTTGTTTCTAACTCGTCAAAGCTTCAGACTAGTTGGAGAGATCGGTAGGTATGAAGCGCTCCTCTAAGCTGGATAATGGGATATGAATATGATAATGACATTGTGAAGCATGCTTGAGTAAGTACAAGTGTTTAGTGGTTGCATCTTGTTATGGCTTTTGTTTTTACATAACCAGTGATGTACTTTCTTCCATTTTACCTAGTCGGGGTTTTCTCGAACTTAAAAATAAATAATCCCTTTCGAATTTTGGATTATGGATTATGGATTATGGATTATGGATGTCTTGGTCCATTACCTGAAGTAAAAGTTCCATTGTCTCTTTTTGTTTACTGCTGCTGTGTTCACTTGCTTCTGGTTCAGAAGTAGCATGAAGTTTACAAGTAGATTGTTACGAATGTCTCTTGTTTTCTTCGGTAGTGGATTTTTTTTTTTTTTTTGTGTAAAATTATTTTGAAGTCCCAAAGTTTAAAATAAGAATTAATTGATTGTTAGAATTTAATTTTTTGAGCTTAAAATATTAGAAAAGGAAGAGTTGAAATACTTGAGAAAAAGCTTTTCTATGTTTGGCTCAAATTTTCTTTGAATTTGAAAACGTAAGGCAAATTTGAAACAATTTATGAAGCGATAAAAAGAGTTTACAGCTTCGGACATATTGTAATCTACTGTTTTTTCAAGGCAGCTTATTTTAGGTGGTGCATTAGTTATTGGTCAGTATTTGCAAAAGAAGGTACGACAAAATGATAAAGTCTGTCATAATATAAATGAGCAGTTTATCCTATTAAATTTACATACATTTATTTAATACAAGTGAATATAATATTACTGTGGGAATAACAAAATTTAAGAACACGTTAAATGGAAAAAAAATAAGAAATATTTATGCTTATTATAATAATGTTATTTTTTTTCAAAAATATGATTTAAGGACGTGATTTCTGACCTATAAGCATTTTGTTACATAAAAAAAGCCTATTAACAAATTCATTTATGTCACTATTTTGGTTGCGTTATATTTTCGTACTATTTAGAATGAATCCCATCATCGTTGGTATTGATTTTGTATGATGACAGAACAATCCGAAGAATTTAATATTTTGGAAGTGGTAATTATGCATTATGTTTTACATAATTTTAACAAATTGATATGTAAAATTAGATTATGAATTATCATTAATAATATGACCTATCTTTGGGTAACAATATTAAAATCTTTATTGTAATAAAACATTATTATATGATAAAATTTTATAGTACTAAATTTTGTAAAAAAAAAATGGCACTTGATACCAATTAATCTCGTACGTATTACATAAAATAAACAATGCAAGAGGAGGCAAAACAATAGTTTCATGCCTCAAAAGGAAGGAAAACAGAAGAGATAAAATGTAATTCCTCCATTGGTTGCACTGTAACATCATTCAGTTGGCAAAATTACAACAGTGCAATAGATTGCAAAAGTCTCGTATACGTTTGAATGCAAAAGAATCAAGCTGTTTGGAAAAAAAAAAAAAAACTATATTTTCAGAGAAAACACAAAACATCATTTGTATTCATCACCATTCCTATTTGCTTAAACTAATCTATTTTGACAAGTATTTCTAGTCCTCATCTGCATTACAATAAGGTCTTTCATCTTTCCATCAACTTTTGTTTAATGAATCCCATTCAGGTAAGTTTGCAGTAGCTTCATTCACCATTTTTACAAGCCGCACCTGAAAATGATTATTGCAGTAACTATTAAATCACACTAATGAAGCTTCATAGTATGAAGGTTTAGCAGAGAATGTAAAATAAAATCACATCAAAACTCCATCAAACACATACAAAAACCACAAACTCCAGCCACATATAATAAACTTTTTAGCTTATATGTATATATCTGTCAGAAAATAAGAAAGTAGTATCTTATGGTATTTATGGTCTCTGAGTAACAGGTTTTCATCCTTTTTCACATCTTAAGTGGAATCTCAAATTTAACAACTTGCCCTGCTTTCTTAAGGTGATGTTGCCTATTTCAAAACCTTAAGATCAAGAAAGAGCATAACAATTTACACTGAATGGAAAATAGCAAATTTCCAACATCAGCTCTTCATCAAGATGGCTATGATTAACAATTTCAAAGCAAAACACCCAGAAATTTGAAGTATGACTTACCACACTTTCAGGAACTCCTTGAGGTGGTAAGGGGAGGTTTCTTGGTGGAGGACCCATAAGATAAGATCTCTTGTCAAAACGCCATTCACCAATCTTCCCATATGTCAGCTCCCCCTGGATGAAGAAATAAGGAGTAATTAACTTCCACATAAAACAATTAAGCATTTTTCACATGGAAAGACATAACACAAAGGAATACTAACCGTAGAAATATAGTTTATCTACCTTACTTTCACATCATACTGCATAAAGGAGAAAATAACTCACCTTCAAATTATAGTCACATCCATATGTATAATGGATGATGAATCTATCCTCAACGCGTAAGTCCCAAGGTGGCTGAAACATTCCAACAATTCATGTCATGGACTTATGTATGACTTCCACAAGTAACAAATACAACACAAAACAAGCAATTCAAACCTGCAGCATAAAGTCTTTTCGCAGATTGTGCTTCACACCATGCAACGCAGATGCGACTGCATAAGCATACCTTTACTCAACAGAGAATCATAGAAGCAGAATGTTAGAGCAGGTCCAGGAAAATTTATAAAATGAAAAGAATATAAGTAAATGATAACTACAAGAAAATAAAGCCCCTAAATCTTGAATTTGCCTAGTATTACTCACATTTCAAGCACCCATCCAAAAGCTTTATCAGTCTCTGCATCATCTTTCATTCTCAATGAAACATTTACCCAAGTGGGGGCTATTTCCTCCATCAAAGACTGGTGATGAAAAAAATTCAATGCCTTAAATGAAAGAATATGTTGCTTATGGGAAAATCAAGAAAATCTGATATTAGCTATAATAGTAACTATAACAGCTATAAGGGTAACAGAGTAGCAACTAATAACAACAACCATAACAGCACTGTATGTAAACTATTAATTCAGACTTTACCTTCTTAATGATTACAGGAGAATTGCCAATTGGATCAATATTAGTGACAGGACCCTTTTCCTCAGGATAAAATTTCCTAAGTACTTTTTCATTTTCCTCTGGTTTTATATAGAAAAACGGATAAGCGGCAGGCTGGGATCCGTAAGCCAAATTAGGCAAAGGATTTACAAATATGTGGTCAGGCTCTGCCATCAGAATATATCTGCAGTGCTAATTAGATTCTGCACCAATCATAAAATGCACTGCTAATTAGATTTCATTATTGGAGAGAGCAAAAAAATTGTATAAAACCATAACTATGATACTTACTCTTCCTGAATATCTGCTTTCTCCAGCCACTGAACGAAAGCCCATGGTCTATTTAGGACAATATAACCCTGCACCAAAAATAAAAGGATGTAAATTTTTTATGACAGCATGAATTGATAGGAAAAACATAGAAAGACCACAATACTGGCATTCATGATACAATTGACAATTATCAATGNCTTGGAACATGTCAAGTCAACCAAATTGNCACTAGACAATCATGCCTGCAATCAAATATGAACCTAAATCTAGGTTATCCAAACTCATTGCTAAAAAGCAGCTANTTTGGGCACCTACCCTTCTGTGACTAGTGAGTTTAAAAACTAATCTAAGCTAAGAGAGTTCCTCAGCTGAAAAACATCAATATATACTACCAGTACGCATTGACAATTTGGAATAATCACACAGTAAGATGCACAGTAAAGTGAGAAAATACTCTTTAGCTCTAACATAACCTTGCTTAAAAAAATTAGTCAGCAAGGAAAAGAGAGAGAAAGAAACTAAAATCACTAAGTTATTGTCTGTTTTATTCAAGGATGGAAACAAATTATTTCAGAAAAAGGGAGGTAAAATAACTGCAGCAGTTACTAGCAACTCTCATCTCTATTCCCCTTTTTCTCCATGTGCAAAAGCCTTCACTATTTGACAGGAACAATTCAATATGGAAGGATAACGACATGTAGAACCCACCAAGGTACATACAATGACATGTGGTTACACAAAATATACACTCTTCTTTAAATGCACATTAAAAAATATATATTTATCTTCCAACATTTCACTATGAACACGTGATTATACCATAACTTTTCAAAAAAAATAGCAGCATATTATGATATTATATTTCTGCACTTCAGCTTCTGTTGCCCCCACTACACAATAATTTTTTTTGCATCAGAACTTGAATAGTAGCAGAGCAACACACTTAGATATATAAGCAGTTGAGTGTCCATCACCATCAGCAATTATGAGATTAATTTAGTCACAAGAACAAGAAAATGGAAATGACTTTTCAAATCCAAAAACTAGCAACAATCATTATTACTACTACAATATAAGGCAAATTAAATGCCAGAAATAATCATGTCTATAACAGTAGAAGAAATATACAAGATATTCAAACAAAAACCATGACATAATCCAATTTCACTCCAAACATATCTCATTGCATTTCATCAAGTTCGGTCCCTTTAAAAAATAAATTCTTCTATGTATGATCAGGAGAACATTCAACAAGGTACCGAACTACGACCATTCTCTGAATTCTTTCAGACAGCTTATTTCACAATTAAATAGCAACAAATTAAAACATTTTACTATAGCCAGGCAACCATCTCCTTTTTTCCACCTATTTCTCCCTTCACCCCAAAGTTGTGAAAGGAATAAGCTTATTCTGTATGTCCCGATTAGTAAATTTGCTATTAGGTCAGAAATTCACCAAAAAGAGACAAGTTTAGGTGAGCCAAAAAAAACATACAATTCTACTGGGGAAATAGAAAAATATTTACCCTGTCCAAGCCCTCAGGAAGTGGATCAACTACAAAAGTAGGAATCTCATCCATTAACTGGTCTGGCCTACCAGAATGTAGTATGCGGGTGAACTTCCCCATTTCTGATCCACGCATTTCCTTCACTTTTTCATACCAATAGTACATAATTCGGCATTGCCATTGATTGTAAGCAGAATCGGTTGCAGTAACGGCAACATGAAACTTTGCATTGGACCTCATCAATTTTCTATTTGATTGTTCCAACCCATCTGCCTTATGCTCCATGATCATAGCTACCAAATTATAAGTGGCAAAGAAAAACAGAAGCACCGTAAGCAGAAAAAGCAGTGACTTCACCCGTCCGACGCTTTTCCTCACAATCATTTTCAAAATCTTGTCCAATTCCAATCCCGAAACTCCCAGAAACCAACCCTTACAGATTAAATTAAAATTTAAAATTCATTGACACCACTACAGTCCTTGAAAATTACAGCTATAATGCATAACTATAGTCAATAGACATGAACAGAATCCTTCAGTCATTTGCTCCACAAGAAAAATCTGCATCACAACATAAAGTGATTAATACGCCATGTAACTAAAATCTAATGCAATTGAAACAGACCAAACCCAATAAAAAAAGACACTGCCACGTAAACCCCAGGAACCTAAACCCAAAAAAGGGGACAAACGCATGGTAGAACATGAACAATGACTCACGTCAACAGATCTGAACTTGCAATATATTCAGAGCATCCCAATGGGGAAAAATCCATCCTTGGCTGTGCAAAGACGAAAAAGATTGAAACTTTGGTAGAGAAAATACAAGGGTGGAAAATGTATTAAAGGAAGGAAAGGAAGAAAGTGGTGGGGGTGAGGATAAGGGATTTCTGGGAGGTTGACTTTTCAACGAATGGTGCAACTAGGCAGACACTAGAAAACGCGGAGGTTTGAAGGTTGAAGAGAATGAGATGGTGTGTATTATACGTCTGACTCCAAAATTGAAAGAGATGAATGTGATGAGAAAGCAGTGCAAAACACAACACTCAACACAAACATGAAAAGAAAAGAAAAGAAGAAAAGTGAAGATAGTTTAAGAAAGTCTGGTCATTGGAAAGGAATGAACGCAAATTCCGGACATATACCAATTTGTCTCCATCTATGATACTATGTTGTTGTTTTCTTTTTTATTATTACTTGAAAAAAAAATAGCAATTTAATTCTTACATTTAAGATTATATCATGTCATAGGACTTCCTTACTGGAATAGGTTGATATAGAATGATGTTTAAAATTTTAGATTTCAAATACTATATTCATTTTAAATAAAATCTACAATTATTTATATCATTAATAACAAACTTTTCTTATTTGGTGTTACGTTTTTTTTAGTTTTACCTTTTAAATATTTTTTAAAATTTAAATAATTATTCATAATGAGAATTATTTATACAATATAATAATTATTTATAAAATAAATGTATAATAAAATTCAAATAATATTTATTTGTATAATTACCTTTTTTAAAAATTAATTTATATAATTTAATAGTTTTTCATTTCAATCATTAAAATATTCTATAATGTAATAATATTTTTATTTAAATAGTTTTTAAACTGATAGATATAATAAATATTTATAGTTATTGTGACATAATTGACTTTGATTATTTTTTTTAATAGCATGTCTAAGGAATGAATATTATATTTAATTATTACGTAACATAATTCAAACTTGAGAAAACGTTTTCATTTATTAAAATTTCAATATGTTAACATAAACAGACATGAGAAACAAAAGATTATGAAGATGGAAAATGTTAATTACTTTTCCTAATGGTTGGATTTATCACATTTCATTTTAAAAGAAATTATTAAAAATGTAATTTGTAATATTTTAAAAGATACAATGCAAGATACACATATCAAATGTAGGATTGTATCCAAAATTTTGTGTTAAAATTTTTTTTTTCTACCTACAAGTTTAAAGAAATATTTTTCCTAGTATTCTGTTATAACTAAAAGAATTGTATGAATTTTATAATTATATTTTTTTACTTGGTATAATTATTATTCATTATATTTAATGTTTATAAACTAAAATTTACTTGCATGGATTCTAAAGGCCAAAAATAATAATAATAATAATAAGGGCCATTGGGTCTAAATAGGCAGCCAGACTCATAACTTTAGGGGAGCTTCAGCCTTAGAAGGGAAGACCTTTTCTTTTCAGAAGTTAGATTTTCATTCTGTAAATTCCTTTCTATAACAGAAACCTTGCCCAAACTCAAATGTTCTGTCTTCTCTCTCAAATTCTAGCAGACTGAATTGTTGAATATCTGTTTTGTTGCTGCAAAATCATTAATTCCCACCGAACAATTTATTCATTTCATCGGGTAAGTAAATTTTCCCCTTTCTCTTCACTGTCTTGATCTAGGGCACCCAATTTTTCTGGTTGCATGTGCTTTTCGTACTTTGTTTTCCCTTCTCCGTATGTTCTAGCTCTAAAAGGCTGTCTCTATCACAAATTTGGTGATTTATAGGTATTGGTTCTGTCCTGTGAGGGCACTGATAGAAAGTCTCCATTTAGTTGTACTGGAGCGCGGTACCAGGTAAGGGGAGCTACTTATACTTTTATTTTATTTGTTGCGAAGCGACTGTTTGAGAAATCTGAATTGCTATGTGAATTTAAACTTTATTGTAGTTCTACACATCCCGTTTGATGAATCTGTTTTGAGTGATTATGCATGTTGAATTAAATATGTGATATATTGTGAGCATGTGTTGTTATTGTCCTTAAGTGTTTAACTTAGTATGCGCTGAATTTGACTGAAATGATGATCCTGGGAATGATTCCT